>NC_092264.1:5522123-5702123 GCF_036320965.1 Panulirus ornatus
TGGCTGGAACGGATGGCATTGCTCTTGAATGTATTAAGAAAGGTGATGATGCGTGTTGTTGAATGATTGGTAAGGATTTTCATTGTATTTATGGATCATGGTGAGGTGCCTGAGGACTGGCGGAATGCATGCATAGTGCCACTGTATAAAGGCAAGGGGGATAAATAAGTGTTCAAATTACAGAAATATAAGTTTGTTAATCATATATGGTGAGGTGTAAGGGAGGGTACTGATTGAGAGGGCGAAGACATGTATAGAGCATCAAACTGGGGAGGAGCACTGTGGTTTGAAAAGTGGTAGAAATGTGTGGATCAGGTGTTTGCTTTAAATAATGTTTGTGAGAAATATTTAGAAAAACGTATGGATTTGTATGTGGCACTTATGGATCTGGAAAAGGCATTATGATAGGGTTGAGAGATGCTTTGTGGAAGTTCTCAAGAATATACAGTGAGGGGGAAAGGTGCTGGAAGCAGTGAGAAGTTTCGATGAAGAGTGTAAGTCTTGTATACAAGTAAGAAGAGAGGAAAATGAATGGCTTCAAAGCAAGGTTGGTCTGCGGCAGGGGTGTGTGATGTTCCCATGGTTGTTCAACTTGTTTATGGATTGGGTAGAGGGAGATAACTGCGAGATTCTTGGAAAGAGGGGTGAGTATGCAGAATGTAGAGTCTGAGAAGCGAGTCAGTTGTTGTTTGCTGATGATACAACACCGGTGGGAGATTCGAGTGAGAAACTGCAGAAGTTGGTGACCGAGTTTGGAAGAGCGTGTGAAAGGAGAGTTGAGAGTGAATGTTAATAAATCTAAAGTTATTAGGTTCAGCAGGGTTGAGGGACAAGTTACTTAGGGAGTGAGTTTGAATGCAGAAAAATTGAAGGAACTAAAGTGTTTTAGATAACTGAGAGGACATGGCATCACTCTATCACTTGGAAGTGATAGATTTAGGAATGCGGTCAGGAGGCCCTAAGAAAGAAGACGTAAGCGCATCTATAGGAAGGTAAGGAAATAAAAAAAGAAAAAAATCGTGTATATTTTACGAGACGTCATTGGAACCCGTACCGAGTATCTGATTACTTTTTGCCAATCATTCCGTAGGGGGAAGAGAAGGAGACTCGATTCCACAGGTGCTTACCCTAATACGGCTTAATCCATCTTTGTTGTATACATCAAAGTTACCCGTCAGAAAGGACTTCAGTGCACGGATGTTAAGAAACACATCGTGGCAGATTACAGGCCACAAAAATGATACATAGTTGGAAGAATTTAGAGAAAAGTATACGACACACAAAAACAAAGTCAGAGAAGATAAACCAATTCTTCTTCACATGGCTTGAAAGTTCGGAGACGCAAGACCTACTGAGTGGATGAAAGATTTGGTCGATAGCTTGTCTGTGCTTTCCCGGTGAAGTCGTACATGCCAGGGTAGAACTTTTCTTGTTGTTGTTGTTGTTGTTGTTGTTGTTGCTGCAAGCTCAGAAAACAAAACTATTCTACACACGCACAACTTCACAGGGGGAAGCGCAGTCAAGCTATCCTGGAAGCCATTTCTTGCCTCGTAGCTGGATAATGAACGCAACAGCAGCTTTTTTTTTTTTTGGGGGGGGGGGGGAAGTTAATGACTGATTATATGATGGCCATTCTGTCAGCTAATCTCTCCTGGTGTATCTTAATTCATTATACTTACAGCCCATGACGCAAACTGTAAGGAAACCTTAGCATACTTAACATTTTACATACAAACACCAAATATGAATCTCTCACTCATTAAGTAAGCCATAAACACAGTGCTAGAACTTGGCTCCTCTCGAGTTAAAGACCAACAAACCTACACACGTCTTAGTCTATATCAACATCCTCTCGAAGTTTCAACATAAAAGTGGCAAGTTCGACACTAATTCGCCTCAGCCAGACTCTACTACCAAAAGATCTCAGACTTCAATCACGTCGCCATACACACACACACACACACACACACACACACACACACACACACACACAGCCGCTAAGTCCACCTACTTCCTAGGCACTGCTGCCTGCTGTACAAAATTGATGTCCTGCGTATTGAATCCAGTGAGGTCCTGTCTACCGGTGGGCGTGGTGTGGGCGTAGCCTGGACCATTGCCGTAAAGAAGAGTCGTGTACGGCTTCCCGTCCAGGTCACTGATCTCCGTGTCCAACCCTGGAATGTCGGCAGACGATTAGGTCAAACACAGGAAGATGGAAACTGAATTCCTTCAATTTCTAAGGAGAGCTTAATTCCTTCAATTTCTGAGGGATTATCATTTTTTAACAATCAAATTAATCTTAATTCTTAATTCCTTCAGTTTCTGGGAGATTTTTTTCTAAACAAATCAGTCTTTAATAAATCTAATTATTTCTTGATCAAATTAATCTTTAAGCAATTTAAATGAAATTAACTGTATCATGGAAAAGAAATCTTATATCTGAACTAAAAACTAGAGTACATTAATCAATTAATGGCGTCACTAGAAACAATAATAGTGTAAGGGTAACTAATTAATGGTGTCACTAGAAACAATAATACGGTAAAAACTAATTAATGGTGTCACTAGAAACAATAATACAGTAAGGGTAACTAATTAATGGTGTCACTAGAAACAATAATACGGTAAAAACTAATCAATGGTGTCACTAGAAACAATAATATAGTAAGGGTAACTAATTAATGGTGTCACTAGAAACAATTATATAGTAAGGGTAACTAATTAATGGTGTCACTAGAAACAATTAGACAGTAAGGGTAACTAATTAATGGTGTCAAAAGAAACAATAATAAAGATGACTAATTAATGGTGTCACCAGACAGACACACAAGGGCAAACATTCTATATCAGTCTTTTTCTTGCGCAAAACATTCCTTTCATACTTGCTTTTCCCTCGTGAGCGAGGAAGGGTCCAGAACAGATGACAGCTTTTGAGAGGAAAAGATCCTCATTTGGATCTTTGATTTGTTCCTCCTTTTGGAAAGTACGACAAGATGGGAGGATTTCTACCAGCCAGCCCCCCCTGCTCCCACCCCTCTTACTGATTAATAAAACACACAGAAACAAATGCCGACAGATGAATGACATAATAAAGAAATACAAACATTTTTAAGTGGATGTAGGCATAACATCTCAAGAAATTATATGAAGTGCAGGGAATTCAATCCTAGCTGCTGGATAAGAAAGACTGGCACGCCTTCAACTCTCCAAGGCAAACTTAATAAACCGTTCATCGTAGGTAAAAGCCCAAATTCATACCAAATTCTGCGAATCCAGTAAGGTATTGAGTCTCACCGAGTCTCACAGTGAGAGAGAGAGAGACCTCTTCCTTCCTGCGTCACTGCATCAAGTCTACCTGATTAACAGACTCCTTCCCACGAGCTGTGATATTGCCCATACCACCCGCGACGAACCTGGTAATTTCACAGAATTAAAAGTGAGGTTGGAGGAGGCCCCGCTCCTGGGAACCTCTCCCTTCCCCATACAACAGCTGTATATTCGCCTTTTATTTCTCATACTTATTATATGAAGTATAATAAGAGCTCTCCATGGTGTTGAGATCATGCGACGGGGGAAATATTCTATAAGACAAGTGGAGAAATTAGAAAGAATCTGATCCCTCCTCCACTAACAAAGAGGATTCAACACCTTCACCACAAGAGAGAATCTGACGCCCCTTACCACTATATAAGAGAGAAACTGACACTCATATCACGACACGAGAAAATCCGACCCTTGATCTCCTACCGGGAAGAATCTAATCTCCTGTACTAGAGAGGCCGTGATCTCCTCACCTCTATAGAAACAAATCTGTGTCCCTAACACTCAACAACCCAATCATGTACCACTAACGGTATAAGTTCCAAGGATAAAATCCGGCAATTCATGGATAAAAATCCAGAACAGATGAAGAAGACATTCACTTGTCTTTAATAGCGGTACAGGCACTATCGGCTGACAGGCGTATACCAAAACGGCAACCTGGCCAGACGGATGGAGCCTTATGAGCTGAGGGGCGTGGCACCATACGTGTACAATCATGAGATGAAAGACGTAACATTATAAGAATAGGGGCGTGGTCGATGAGCCTGGAGCCACATACTCGGTACTATCAATTAACGGACAGAATCAAAGGCTCAAGGTTGTGTCACTACATACGGACAGGTAGGCCAACACAGACACAAGAACCGGCCAGCATAGGCTGGCCACTGTAGCACAATGGGATTACACGGGTAGGCCTGAGGGTGGTGATCTTGCCCCCATGGGAGACACCGTAGGTTGACAGGTGTGGTGTCGTGGTCTGCTGGATGCGGGGCACTGTGAGCTGACTTATGTGGCATCGAAGGAACTAGTGAGTGTAGCGCCAACGCGGACAAAGCGTATGGCTCATCATGGGTTGAAAACCTTACCTCTATGGGCCAAAGGTATTCACAACATGGGGCTTATGGGTATGGGATGCAAGATGCAAGGTGAAGACCGAGCTGACGAATGTAACATCGAGGTATGAGAGACCCAGCGTCACTAACAACATATTCATAATGTCATGCATGATATTCCGACCATGTCACTAATACACGTCGACCACTTTCACTCACAACCACTCATATGTTTTCTATTTATGATCATCTGCAGAATGTAATGGGAAAACACTAAGAAATAATTTCAAATACACATGCAATGAAAGAGTTATCTAAAGAGGGCAATAGAAAAACTAACATTGTAAGAGCATTGCATAGGCCCTAGGTTTACGGCTCCTCCACATCCTACAGAGGCAGTCACTTATATTAGAACATGCTATCAGTATTACCTTAATACATACAGTTCTGTCCGTCATAACATTACCTCGGCTGGCATCTGTTATTCCACCTGCGAAACTTTGACTAAGTGAAACCTTGTTCAAATTTTCTGACAATCTTTGGCGAGAGTGATACATGCAGCAGGTAAGGAGAGCCAGGTAAAAATACTAAGCCTGTAAGTCGACAGAGGGAGAGAAAAGGCAGGGAAGGAATAGAGAACAATAGAGAGTGAAGACAGGGGTACCGAACAAAATCAGCTGAAGAGGCAGAAACAATTGATGGAGAAGCCAGAGCCACTGGAGAGAAGAGAGTACGAGACACTGGATGAAAGAAAGAAGTGAAGTTCTTGGGGGCCAACAGAGAGGTATTCGCGGTAATGTTCAGAGGCAGAAGATGGAGATGGTGATGGAGTGGATAGAGAAAACGCAGGTGCTGCTTGAAGAGGTAGTATTTGGATGGGTCACACGCTTTAATGAAGGAATTGGACGCATGGATGAATGGAACAAACTCAGCGGATTGAGGAAACATAGGCAATGGACAAAGAGGCTGGTTTAGAGTAAGCGAATAGATACAAAAAAGGAAGTGAAATGAGAGGGTTCCAGAAGGTCGATGCAACGAAGTGGAATGAGACAGACTGGGACAGTGAAGGTAAAGGGCAGATGTATCACTTGGCTGGGACAAAGGCAGCAATTGAATGGGTTACAAGTGGTGTCTGGAAGGTTCAAGAATAAGTGTCTACCACGGATAGAAGCAGTGGACAAAGCCAATGGATGAATGGGAAAATTTAAGTAAATAGAGAGAGTACAGGAAAAACAGACAATGGCATTGGATAGGGGGAAACAAAAGCAGTATATAGAGAGGGATGAGGTAATATATGATGAAGAATGAATGTAAAGAATAAATTGTGGGGTCAATGAGAGAGAGAGAGAGAGAGAGAGAGAGAGAGAGAGAGAGAGAGAGAGAGAGAGAGAGAGAGAGAGAGAGAGAGAGAGAGGGCATGAAAAGGAAAGGAATGTGGGTGAAAAGACAGATGAAACAGAAATAGTGGCAAGATGGAACAGAGACAGTTGATGGAAAGTTCACAGGCAGTAAACGGAGGCGAAAAAGATAATGTGGACAGAAGGAACACAAGCAATGGAAAAAAATATGGGCGCATAATGGAGGAATTGAACACGATGAATGGCAAAATATAGTGGCAGTAGATAGAAGGGACAAAGGAAATGGAAGAGTGAGTTAGATTCAATGGAATGTGGGTATAAAAGCAGTAGGTAAAGAGGAAAGAGCTCTGTAAACGAAGGACGAAAGCAATGAATGAATAACGTAGCGGCATTGAAACAAGGGAATAAAAACAAAGGATGAAGATAACACACCCAGGAGAGATCAGATGTGGTCAATGAATGAATGGACAGAGTCAAAGGTTGGATGAGAGACACAACGTTGGATGAGGGAGACAGAAATAATGGATAAAGGATATACATACCGACGGACAAGGGCAACAAACAGATGAGACAGGAGTACAGAATGGAAAGGGAAGACGCTCTGGATGCGTGGACAGCCAAATGCTGGACGCTAGAATGGCAATGGGATTACGGGGAGCTTGGCAATATGATCAGGGTCTTAAAGATCTCACTGTCTGGGAAAAATGCACTGGACTGAAGGGACGGAGGCCATAGGTTAATCGAGGTAGGAGGTGAAATAATGAAACTGACCATGTGGAACAAATGCAGTATGTGGAGAGGGTATAAACAATATGGTAGGTAATTACATGAGACTGGCAGTAAATGAAAATGGGGTAGAGAAAGTGAACTGAGTAGATGAAGCCAGTGGAGGAAGTAAACAGAAAGCGGCTACATGGGACAATAACAGTGAATGAAGAAAAATGCAGTGGATGAAAGAAACGAGACACAGTGGGCAGTGAGGGCAGAGAGGCCAAGAGCAATGTTGGGACAGGACTAAAACAGTAGATGGAGCAGATGATAGCAATAACTAGCAGGGAGGGAGGCAGAGATTGGGAAAAGTGTACAGTCCACCGATAATACAAGATCCCGTTGATGGCTGGAACAACAATGGCGAGAGTGAATAAGAGTTACTGAAGAAAGAGGACTGAGGGAATGGATGCACGAACCACAAGTATGTATGTACGGAGGGAAAGATGCACTCAGCGGAAGATGTGTAAAAGGGTCGTGGATGAATGAAATGAATGGAGGGTAAGGCAGTGAATTAAGGAACAGAAGTACAAGATGGAAGGGTGAAAGTTTTACCTGGAGGAACTGAAGATATTGGAGACACTGGATATAGGGGTAAATGAAGTGGATAAAGAAGGTATTAGTGAATGTGGGACGTGCAAGACAGATCATGAAGAAACAGTTGTAGTGGACGGACGGGAGAGAGGTAGAGGACAGATACAGAGGAGTCATTCAACAAAAGGTAAAAATGAGTTGGAAGGGAGATAAGAAACATTGAAATGAGAGATAGACACTTGCTTATTGGAAGAGGCTGTGAGTGGATAGAAAACGGGATATAAACGATTATGATTAAGGCAACAAATGAAGAAGAAAATAGGTAATGTATACAAAGGAAAAGGATAATGAAAATACTTAGATAGGGACAGTAAATGGATGAGATAGACGATTTGAGAGTGAACAAAGAAGGATATAACAAGTGATGAAGATGGAGATAACAATCGGAGACCAAAGATACACAATGAAGATAAAATAACGTATGGGGATGGAGGGAGACTGGATGAAGGTTTACGTTAAAAACTACGACACAGTTATTGGAGAGTTGAGGATTGAGGTAAGAGAGAAAGGTGGAATGAAGTTGTGGGATATATGATGATAGCGAGAGGGAAGCGAGGATAAATTTACAGCAGAAAGGGTGAGGCGAAGTTATGGAAAAATTGATGACGGATTTACGAAAAAAATACAAGAGCTAAAGGTGAGGATGAGATAAGGGGTAAAAGGATGGATGAGATGTGGGACAATATATATATATATATATATATATTCCTTTGAGTCCACGGGGAAAATGAAACACGAAAAGTTCCCAAGTGCACTTTCGTGTAATAATCACATCATCAGGGGAGAGACAAGAGAGAAATATAAATGTCAGTTGATATACATCGAAGAGACGGGAGCTAGGACGCCATTTGGTAAACATCCCCTGATGATGTGATTATTACACGAAAGTGCACTTGGGAACTTTTCGTGTTTCATTTTCCCCGTGGACTCAAAGGAATATCTTGATCACGCGCAAAATTGTGATCCTTTCCAATATATATATATATAAGACAGACGATGATGATGATGTTGAGATTAGACGACCAAGTTGTAAACGGGGGGGATAATGATGTGAGGAGGAGAGGAAAACAAGACAACCTGGTAAGATAACGGAAGTAGGGACAGGTCTGGCTAGAGAAAACGGGAGATAGGGTAAGGAAGGTTGTGTGAGCCAAGGGCAGGACAAACCGAGGATAGGGTGGCCGCGGGGCACGGAGGCGCCGCCGAAGGACATTGTGTGAGCGTGGTCAGCAGTCACCAACAGGAGCGTGTTGCTAGGGTCTATCAGCTTCATGGCGGCCTGCACGCACTCGTCCAGGCGCGTCACCTCGTCCAGGGCACGTGCCGCCATATTGTAGTGATGGGCGTGGTCCATACGTCCCGCTGCGGGGGAAATACTCTCTCTCATTCACACTTGCCGATACCCTGGTTCGGTACCCAAGCGCGCGGCTTAAGTGGCTCTCGCGGGGGGGGAGCTAACGCCACGCCCCCCCGCTTTTACCATGGGGCTCCTTACCTGGTGACCGTGGCCAGCTGTCACTAATTGCTTACAAGGGTGGTGTAGCCTTGTGGCTGAGGTGGTTGTGCGTTAGGCAGCCCTGCCTCTTACCAACCAGCCGAGGGCAGTGTTACATGAACCGAGCGCTACCCACTACCAAGCACAAAATGATCATGCTCCACTGAGAAATTAAAAGTGTCCTGCTTCTTAGTTAACTCATAATATCCACCAACTAACATATCTACTGACAAAAAAAAATGTATAAAACGTGAGTCAAAAAGATTTTTTTTTTTTTGAGAAACGTAAGCCAACCGCATGCTGCCGACAGCCAAATGACATACCAGAGAGTTGCCCACCACCTGTGTTAAGATACTGGCTGTACTTGCTCGCCCACACCACCACACGCACTCCTAAGGTCTCTCGTAAACATTTAAGTTCAATGCATAATAATCTTAAATTCTTAGTTTGGTTTGATATCTCTCATAAGTCAGTATATGGCAAGTCTTCAGACTGACTATACCAAGTGAAAGGTCGCTGGAGTGTTCGTGTGGTGTGGGAAGGTCAAGAGATAATGAGTCACAAGACAACAAAAATGGCCAAAGAAAGAATATATATATGAGAGGTACCCGTGACGGGGTGGCCCCGCGGGGTGTTATCGCCCCCGAGAGTGAACACGTGGGAGTGGTCTGCTGTGAGCACGAAGAGCGTGTCTTTAGGGGACGTGATGTTGAGGGCGCTTTGAACGGTGTCGTCCAGAGCGGCGATCTCCTCCAATGCTCTCCGGCCGTTATTGTGGTGGTGGGCGTGGTCTATACGGCCAGCTGAGCGAGGGCGGGGCCAACCAGTTAGTACACATTACAAGAGGTAAACACAGCTGGATGGGTGTAAACAGTTATTCAAATAGGATCTACGAAAAGAAGAAGAATTATGATAAGCTTTTACCAAGAGAAATGTACCATCTTACATTACTTAAGTTAAACAATAAACTACATAAAACAATCTCGCTGAACAATTGTTATCTGTCAATACTGTGGATGGTCGCCAGTAGGTTGTCTCTGCCCAAATCATTTTTATAATAAATGAAATGAAACTTGTTTCGTTTTTGTCCAGGACACACATTAGCTGACAACTTCGTTTTCTTCCTTCTCCTATACATACCTTTCATATGTACATTACCCCAGTCGCTTGAATTACATTCTTTTGTTTATCTTAATCGAGTTCATTTTCTATCACTGCGCGGCAGATTCCCGTGTTTTGCAGTTCTTCGACTCGTCTTCCTGTATTTATCTTCAAAATTTCTTTATTGATTCCTTAATGAGAATGAATATCAAGAACCTTTGGTTAAACATCTACTTTATAAGAGTAATGGAAAGTAACAGAAACCCAGTTATTTACAAAGATTGTATAACAAGGTATTTTTGGCGGACACCATAAACACAGTATTATAATACGAACTGTTATAAACCTTACTGGGAATCTTGGCCTATATAATGGGTATATCTGACTTTACTGCAACAAAACTTAGTGCTTCTTCGTGTACGAGGCACCATGCTTATCACATGTTGCCGCGGTGAGAAAGAAATGTTGGGAAACTTACACATTATCGGGACGTGACTAAAGCACTGTCTGGAAAAGCAATTGCTACTAATAAAGTTTTATAGTCATATATACATAATATATGTACTTAATATCTTGAACATGGATAATCTATTGGAAGGATGAATTAGTATTGTCTACAATACTAATATGAAATGTTGGAGATAACTGAATAAGGATTTTTGATTAACTGAAATAAATTTCCTATAATCAAAGAAAAGTAGATTCAAGTTTCTTAGAAGTATTTCTATACTAAGTCTATACCACTAACTTACTTATTTGAAATTTACACTTCTTGAAACGGCGTTTGTTGTCTAAGATAAAGATGACCCACCCAGTGTTTGGTCTACAGCGTTTGTTGTGTTAAGATAAAGATAACCCACCCAGTGTGCCTGGTCTACAGCGTTTGTTGTCTAAGATAACCCACCCAGTGTGACTGGACTTCATAAAATATAGTTTCAACGTTTCTAGAGTGTAAGTCGGCGACAATCCCCAGTGAGTGTTAGTAATAACAGAATACATGAATTTAAGAGACATGAGAGCACATTAGTTCTTACTAATAATTGATGGCTGATATCATAACCTGAGACTTACAACATGGAAGACACTAATGGCTAATATCATAACCCGGGACTTACAACATGAAGGATACGCAAGTAATCATTGAAAGAAAAAAGAATTACGCAATATACAGTAAGAAGAAAATCATGTTTAACAAAAACCGAGTGAAAATTTAAGGTGGATGGTATCATTTTGGAGAAAAAAAAAGGTCAAAGTACGACAACTGGGAAACTGTTGGTGAGAAACCACAAGTGAGAAAATATTGGCTTGGAACTAAAAAGCCTAAGATTCAAAGCATGGCGGCAACTGTTTAAGGAAGGCAAAATTTAGACACTGCACGCTTGGAATCGTAAGCTACCGCAGGCCTGGAAACACGAAGTGAGGAGCTGCGTCTAGTCTCAGTTTGTGAGTAAGTACATTAGGTGAACAATTAGATATCAATATATTTGATTTTTTAACACAGAAACCTCAGATTGGGTCGATATGCTTGTCAATGGACTGAACCTGGGTATGTGAGACGTCCGGGGTAAACCACAGAAAGGTGTGTGGGGTCTGGATGTGGATAGGGGGGCTGTGGTTTCGGTGCATTACATCACAGTTTCGAGTGTGCAATGTGAGCGGGTGTGCCCTTTCTTCGTCTGTTTCCTGGTGCTACCTTGCTGACACAGGGGGCGGCGATGCAAGTGTGGAGGAAAGAAAAGAATTATTTTTCTTTTCTTTCATGCACCTAGGTTGTTTCTTGTGGGGCGGGGTGGCGTCGAGAATGGATGACGGCGAACAAGTAAGAACATGTTTATGTATGAGTACATACTCGTACATAAACATGTATGAGTAACGCGGGATACATAAACCATTAATCACCAAACACCTGGGATCGAACCCTGGATCACTTGAGTGATAACCAGTGACTAAGACCACTGCACAAGCGACTGGCTTAAAGAACTCCACGTCGACTACATTTCCTGAGATCAGCGAGAATACTTTCACCTTATGTGGCGACCAATGAGCGATAATCTAACTGCCATCACCCTATGGTAAAGCCTCACTCTCCACACGTCTCACACCCAGGCACTCCGGAGGGTGGTATCTGTATCTATCTACAGAATACACTGATACTGGGAACCAATGTCAATCGTTTACTGCTACATGACCTAAGATCGAACACAAGATCACTTGAATGATGTCCAATGACCGAAGACCATTACATCTCCGACTGTCTTAAAAGTTTCTCGTGTTAGTCCACGTTTTCTATGACTAATGAGATCTCATTCCACCTAACACGATAACCAGTGAGTGATGGGGTAACCCGCCACTACTAACACAGAAAAGCGATGTGACTCTTTCGCCGATATAATCCCTGGGACTGATTACTTGAATGCTAACCAATGACCAAGATCATTACAACTCCAACTGGTAACCAGTGCCATAAGCTAGGCATCTGAACCACACGGATCCACCTACCGAGAGCACTGAGTGATATAAAAAAAAAAAACCTGAGGGGCAACATATTAAAAAAAAATGAAAGACATGAAGTCACTGCTAAAAGGGACATGTATACATAGAATAAACGTAAAATGGACGTAGGATACGAAGACAGGGACAAATTAAAACATAGGCACAGCAGCATTAGAAATTCTGTAAGTACGCCTGAAAAATAAACACAAAATAGTACGACATACAAGTTAAAGGAAAACAATATGAGAACAATTCAATCACATGTTACACGTTAACAACAGTTGTTAACATAAGATCCTCCCTGAAATAAAAGGAATTCTTATAATAACAGAAAACAATGGCTAAGGTCTTTAGTCGATCACTTGATGATATCAGTTGATCAAAATACTAATGACAAGAAAGTCAATGGTGATACAAAGCAATATCCTGGTTTCTGTAAAAAAAAGTAAAATATCTACTGCCATTCTATCAAATGAGAGGTGAATGGCGCGATAGTTTTTGAATTTCAAACTAAAATCGGAGTCAGGAAAAAAGTGAAAGCAATTTCCTGAGCTTTCTCATCCTCTGTGGCTCCTCCAGAGTCCGGTCATGAAGGCACCACGATATTAACCTGTAAAATACAGCACTAGCTTGGACTACAGCTACTACTGTATACATCAGTACAGCCAGGTGACACACTCCCTTCCCTATAAACTATATGATTGGTTAAAAGCTGTGGTTCATCTTACATTACATAATCCTCAGAAACCTACTCCTAACTAGCACAAGAATATCTTATTTCAGCTAATAATCATGGTACAAAGTGGATCTATAATCATGGTACAAAGTGGATCTGTAACAGGATTAACACGTTCTCACAACCTACAACACCAATTTCTACCTCTAGCTTAACATACACCTGTTCCCTTAACTTAGAAGTGCCCTTCTTTAACCTGAGCCCACTTTTTATCCCACAATTTCATCTCCACCCGGCACTTGTTTCTTCAAACCTTCATCATATTCCGGTCCCCTAATCTACACCTGTTCCCTCGATCTCCATCTCTGCCACTGACATCAGTCTACCACCTGAAGCTCCAACTGTCCTTTTAACTTCTACTAAATGTTTTGAACTTGTCCCCGAACACTTAAATATCCCTTCCACCTCTACATACCATAAAAACCTCTAGCTATTTTATAAACCTCAAACTGCCCATCCACCTAAATCTACATCTTCAGCCACTACTCCCTTAAACCGCTAACTGTTTCATTCTAGTCAAGTCTCCCCTACCTTTTCCTGCCACTTCAACATCCGCAATTTTCTTTTCTTCTCCCTTTAGCTGTCCCTTTAATCTTAACCCAACAATTCTAGGTGTTCATTCATCCCCTCTCTATCTCAGCTCACTTAGTCTACCGTTTCTGTCTATCACATTGCCACATTTCTACTTCCATTTCTACCTCCCTTGCATTTCTTTATGCTCCTCACATTCATCATTTTCTTAAGTTTCACTCGTCTACATCTCTATTACTACTGAAATATCTAATGATATCTTCCCCTGCGCATTCTCCAGTTTCCTTTAGTGTCATTATCTACATATCTCGTCATATTAATCGCTGCCTTTGCCTTCATCCTTACAGTAATTCCTCACTACCTCTTTCCCCCACACCAACTGCACTCTACTGTCCTTCACCTCATACATTCTGCACTCTCCACTCCTCCACCTTATCCCACCTCTCCTCTCGTATGTCCCTCTTTACTCCATCTGCCTGTTCTACCTTACTCTTCCCTCCAGCTGCCCTTCCTAAAGCTGTCCTCACAACTTTTTTCGCTACCTTTCCTCCTCACACCAACCGCCCTTTGCGTTCCTGCCCCAGACAAAAGCGCCTTCTCCGCCTACTTAGTTTTCATGACTTCCCTCTTCTTTTCCTCTTTACCCTTCCATCTCACCACTCTACCTTCCTCCTCATTTCAGCTAGCCTTTATGCCTCTCTCTCTCCCTACACAATCTGCATCCATCTCAACCTCTTTCACAATACCTGCTCTCTCTCTCTCTCTCTCTCTCTCTCTCTCTCTCTCTCTCTCTCTCTCTCTCTCTCTCTCATCCTCTATTCTCCTTTCATAGTTCCTGTCCCCTCTACTTATCTCCTCCCATCTATTTATGTTCTTACCTTAAAGTGACTAGTCCCATCCATCTCTACTTATCTCCTCCCAACTTTCTGTCTTCTCTACCATACACTGACTATTCCCTCTACCTCTCTCATTACACTTATTTCCACCTTTACCCACCGCTGAAAATCATGTACTCACGAATCAGTAAATATGAAGCTTGAAAATATGAGACCTTTTGTTTATTTCAAGGGAAGTCCTCCTAATTAATACTGAAAAAGTAGATTCAAACTGACTGATTATTATGACAAATAAAATTTCATTTCTTACTGTAAACACCTTTTTGGGGAATTAAGATTTTGCAAAAAGTTAGATTATCTAATGCAAATGTTTTAGACTTTTACGTCCTTCAGAAATACTGGTTGTTAAGTTTATCTGACACTGAAAGACACAGGATGTCATAACATCCAGTTTTAAATTCAGAGAAAGTAAACTCGATCAAACTTATTCAATCAACGATTTAAGAAAATGATTATTCCAATCTCTTCACATCTCCCTCCACCCTCAAGTGAGCTACGTCACTTTCTCCCTCACCAACTCCTGCTCCCCCTCTCCCATCAACACCAACACCACCTCTCAGCATCTCCCCCTCTCTCATCAACACCTACACCCCCTCTCCCTTCACCACCTTTTAAACCATTCACAACTCTCTCACCAATTTATGAGTGCTGCCTCCCTCTTGTCATTCCCAATTTTCTTCCACTCATAACTACTCTGTTCTCATTTTCTCTCATTCTTCCCCTCTCTCCTATCTTCCCTTACCACCATCCCTTTTAGCACCTGCTCCTCTTGCCTCATTCCACACCTTTAGGCGACTCTTTCGTTTCCCCTAACTCTACTGTTTGCCTCAATCACTTTCCTCCCAGTACGTCGCCTTTTGTCTCTTCTTCATTCTCCTGTCACTGTCTCTCTTCGCTGACTGCTACCTTCCAATTCTGCTTTTGTCTTTCATCTCATTTCCTTTCCGACTTTTAAAAATTCCCTGTCACCATCTTCCAGCTTTATCTAACCCACCCACACGACCTATCTTCCTGGTTACCTCTCACCTCTCTCATTATTGCCCTATTTACTTATCTTTCATTAATTTCCTCACTTTTATTTCCCCTACCTAGCCCCGTCTACACTATATTTCCCAGTCTCCTCGTTCACCTTTCCTGTTCCCTCTCCCAGATACCTCCTCCTCCCTCCTCGGTATTCTCTCTACCCCTTACATCTCCCAACTTTTCACAATGACATACATCTAAGTAGCTCTTCCCTGCTATCGAGTTGTCATCAGACAACCCTATTTGGCTCACCTTCGACCATGAGAAAGAAGCCGTGGGGGTTCTTGCGCAGGATCTGTATGGCCTTGACGGTCATCTCTGCCAGGGACGGGTCGCCCGTAGGACCCTTATTACGGTCTACCTCGAAGTCCAGGTGTGAGTAGCCGAAGACACCTGGTGGTATGGGAGAGGCCATTAATGAGTGCGTGGGGGAAGACCCCCCTAGTGTTTGCGTGATTACTATCCGCTAATACGGGGCGAGAGTTTTACACTCGTGTGTGGCCCAGTCTCTTAACCTTTTAGTTACTACGTCATTATACACAGCCAAGACGTTCGTTGCCTTTGATAGTACACACTCCAAAGATTCTTAGCCAACACGTACCTACCCTCACCTACCAAATATACTTATCCCTCAAGTCTGCTTCGCCAGAAAGTACTTTCAACAGCAAGGACACTCGCAGCCAGCAGGTATCGCAACACAAGACTGTCTACACTCACCGAGGAGGTAGTCGGTATGCCTGGGGTCCACCTTGTCGAACTGGGCCTTGTTCCACACGTACTCGGCATTGAGATCGCGAGTCTTCTTGTCATGGACCCACTCGTCCAGTAAGTTCCTGCCGTCCGTCCGTCGGCCGCGCTGGTTCCTTTCCTCTCGGTCGTACACTGTCGTGGGTATCCAGTGTCGCCGCCCTCCACCCATGAGCACCTAAAAAAAGGAGTGCAAAGACGGCATCAACAGACAGCAAAGACGGCATCAACAGACAGCAAAGACGGCATCAACAGATAGCAAAGACGGCGGGGTAGCGACAGGAATGGATGAAGGCAAGTAAGTATGAATTGGCACATGTGTATGTATGTAATGTCTGCGTATGTGTATGTATATGTATGGATATGCTGATATGAATATGTATGTATGTGTGTTGATGTGGGCGTTTATGTACATATATGTGTATATGAGTGGATGAGCCATTCTTCGTCTGTTTCCTGGCGCTACCTCGCTGGCGCGCGAAACAGCGATTATGTATAATAAATAATTATATATATCACTCGTAAGGTGAATTACTCCTGCATCTGAATGAAGTGTGATAATCTCTACTCCTCTTTCTTTGAAAACTTTCTCTGCTAAATATCACCTTTGATAGCTTCTTGTCAATCCATCATTTCTTCACTTGTGGACTGACGAGACTAAAGATGATCATCCTTCTGTCACAAACTCACTCTTTGTGGTTTTATTGCTTTCTTTTTATTCCACTTTGAATGACTTCGACATTGTCTCACCTGTTTCCTACTTTGTTTATACTCTTCATAGAATAATTTTCTTAAAAAAACCACCGATACACTACTGAATCAACTCCTTAATTTGATCATTTCATAATTAACGGTAACTAAGACGGCATAGGTTAATGAGTGCCCTAATCTCACAAGCACTCCATAAATACACTCCATCTTTTCCTGCTTCATCATCAGCTTCTCGTTTCCTCATAACTAATTCTATGAACTCAGATTTTAATAGGATATCAGAATGGAGCACATATAACCTACTTAAGATTAACTCTTCTGATATTCATTTCTTTTTCTCGTTCTAAAACTCCTCACGGCGTCACCATTTCCCTGGATAGCTCTATGACTCCAACAATTAACAATGATTAGAGTGTCACCTTAACACCTATAATATATCTTACTCAAATACTTGTCTTATTCGCTTAGACGCCGAAGGATTTCTTCGGATTTATTCGTTCTCGTATGGAATACCTTTCTCACATTTGGAGCGGCTTTTGTTCAGTGGACTTAAGGAAAGAACAGAGTCCAGTGAAATTCGATCCGATTACTTATTCAGTGGACTTAGGGAAACAACAGAGTCCAATGAAATTCGATCCGATTACTATGTCAATCTGACCTCAAAAACTTGACCCACTTTTCTTTCACCTCACTGTGGGTTATATTTCCCTCTGATAAAGATATTATCCCGGTTTCTCCTTGGAATAGCTGGTGTTTGCATGCTACTGACATTAGCTAGACCAGGCAGTACTCTGCAAGCCACTGAGTCACATGATAACACTGCAACCTTTGGCAACTTAAGGATGGACTGCTGTGATCTCTATTTCGTTCTCTTCACAGTGTAGCTTTGGAATTCCTTCCCCATCTCATGTTCTCTAACAGCTATGATCTGTCTCTTTGTCACAGAACAACCTACCACTTTCTCGAAAATTCATTCATAATTCTCGTATTTTTTTTTTTCCAATTCCTTACCTACTTTTCGTTTTTTTTTTTTTTTTAATTCAAGTTCCGTGCCGAGAAGAACGTTTGTACGTAACTGGAACGTTTGAAAGGAAAAAAAACGAGTCAGAGATGGGGTTTGAGGAAGTAGAGGGCCAGTGAGTAGTGCGAGGAGCTGAAGGATGTAATGAGAGGGTGTTGCAGGGGGAATGTGAGTGAGCAGAGATATTGTTCATGTAAAATATAATGTAACATCATCGGGTACATAAGGCATTTGCTTGGATCTACTCATGCTTACGTGGTCTGTTAGATCAAGAATATCACATTCTGATCGTTTCAAATACCTGTATTAGATTACCTTTACCTACTCTTCTCGAAGCAAGAAAAATTAAAGTCGTTTACTGTTTTATAATCCCCAAAACACGGGTCTTAGAAGATAAATGCCATCCAGTGAAATGGGAAGTAAAATTCTCATATGACAATTAGAACATTTAGACAAACTAGCGCCTGTGACGAGTGGGTGGGTGGTTGGGTGGTGTGTTAAAGAGATGAAGTAAGACCAGTGACCACACGTAATGTGTTGGGTCGCCGCTGCCTTCAGCATAAACACATTAAATATCTTTACGAGGGGAAATTTTTTTTGGTGTATGTGTGTCATTAGACCCGGAGAAACGCTAGCGGAACAAACAAATTAATCTTGACCTAGAGAATTAAAGCTGCAGTCCACATTAACCTCCTCCACCAACTACGGTAAGGGTGTTTTACTCAGGGGGGTCAGAGATTCAGCGAGGGAGAACATTGTATACTGCGGCAGAATACGTGAGTGCTGAGGTGACCTGTCTTGACACATGCCAAGTGGGATAGAGAAAGATGCACGCTTCACTATGGAAGTTCTGCGGTCTTACTCTCACTCAACCTTGGATGGTGGCTGAGCAAGGGAGACGATGGTGGCTGAGCAAGGGAGAGAAGCAGGAACCTGCCTGACGCTGTGTGGAGTAAACCCACACACACACACACACACACACACACACACACACATTCTTTAGCTGTCACGTATAATGGACCGAAAATATAGCTCCCTATCCACAACCAGGCCCCACACGGGCACAACGCGTACAAAGGTATGGTGACGGCCTGACACGTGCAGACACGGTCAGGTCATCGCAGAATCCTCGCCTATTCCCTGCCTACCACGTAGTATATCCTTCGGGTCGGCCTCTCACAATACTACAACTCAGTAGACTTCCATCCACGTCTCTATGAAGTAACAACACACGACAAATGACAGCAAGAGTGTTATGATACTCTAACCCTAACTCTGAAGCCTTAACCCAGGTGTTATAGAACTGTGGTATCATCATCTCACAAGTCTACGATCTCACAACATTCTAAAATCAATGGTCTCTGGTTTGACAACGAAGTCCTTAAGGTCGCGCAACCTGTGTGTTCAGGTTCTAAACCCGAATGTTATGTTCCTCCAGCTATAACACTAAATTCTCATCACCACGGCTTGATGATCTCATAACAGGCGGGTTTTGATACCACTGTGTAGTCCTGGATCTGAAAGTCTATAGTTCAGTAATTTTTCCCGATTGTCTTTCTAACAGACAGCTATGACGCGTGCCCCCATCTATTCCCCTTGCCACTCTGCCTTTCTCTAGCCACCACATCTTGAACATTATTTCATGAGGATTGTCTGGCCTATCTGCACACATCTTTAACATGTTTGTCTACTGTATCTACACACATCTTTAACATGTTTGTCTAGTATATCTACACACATCTTTAACATATATGGATAAAACTTCGTCTGGACCATGAGCTTTGTATGAGTCAAGAGAAGTGTGTGTAATAAATTTAATGTAATTAACTATTTGTGCTGAAAGGGGAAGGGTGTTGAACATCTACCAAACATTATGCTGCTTCTTATGCATGCTTTCATTCTATTCCATCCATCACCTCTCTTATGCAATACAAGCACGTCATCACATCTTTTTAACATGTTTTTTGCTTAATGTCATGTGTGTGATTACTGTCACAATTTGTGTAACGGGGAGAGAGTTTTACACTACTGCTGCCCGTTTCTTAATATATATATATATATATATATATATATATATATATATATATATATATATATATATATATATACACACACAAACACACACAACCCAGTCTAAACCGGGTACCCATTTAAAGACCAGTCCCAAGTAAAAGGATGAACACCTGGGTCGGGTGAAGGCCGACAGCCACGGCCAGAGTTCGAACTCGTGCGGGTCTGACCCTGGGCTTGCCCGTGGAGACTCATGGTAGTAACACTAAGCACTACACCGCGAAGAGTGTGTGTGTGTGTGTGTGTGCTAAAGCTACACACACGCACACACATACACACACAGGGTACTGTCTACTCTACTATTACTCACATTAATGTTCTTGCCAGGCTCATTCTCGACCAACTGCCTGGCGATGTCCTTGCAGGAGGCGTGGGAGTGCGCGGGGACCTTAGCGTCGTCTTCCCAGTACCTGGAGGGACTGCGGGCGTACAAGGCGGAGGGTGTCCCGTGGGTGATCCTTGTGTTCGTAACGATGCCCGTGCTTTTACCTGCCGAAAAGGTAGGTCGCTGGTTAGTATGGGGGCTGATGTGTGTGTGTGTGTGTGTGTGTGTGTGTGTGTGTGTGTGTGTGTGGACGTCAATGTTTTTGTCGTCGCTGTGGTGATAAAAGGAGTGGCGAAAGATATAACCAGCCTACTAGGAAAACATAATCTAACCTTCCATCAATCATGTCAGAAAAATGATACCATTGAATGAGGCAGGGACACCCATGAGGAAATGGTCGATGCTAAACATCAATTTGCTATAATCATGCCCTCATTGTGGATCGACCGCCGCGATCAGGATTCAAACCTATACATGCACGACCCCGCGAGTCTTGGCCAGTGAGGATTAGAGGGTGCACCACGGACGCCAGTACAACACATTACTGCCATATGGTGTTCACTGGGTAGCGAGCATAACTATCCACCAAGGCAGCGTAGTGTATATATCACTCTCTACACGAGACGACCTACATGGATGTGTATCGCGGTAGGACTGGGTGCGTTTTGAATTTGTGTATCTCCGTGGGGTACCTCTAGGCTGTGCGATGGTTTAAAACCAAGCAAAACTAATGGCAAGAGACGACCGCCAAATTATTTGCGTGCGTCGATCTGTAAGTTTCTCCTCAGTGAACAGTGGAGGTGTACGATGGCATCTATTGGTGGAAATCAGCAGCCATAAGCTGAGGGATGAGTTAGCGAAGAAAGAAAGTGACAGGCACATTCACAACACATACTTTTTAGTATAGAATACTTGTCTGTGCCAGGTTTTGGACTGGCGCCAGGCTCACGCCCCCGCCTCTCTCTCGCACCTGATCAACGAAGATAGAAGATGGATAAAGGCATGTTCAGGGAACAGTGAAGAGGGGAGTACGCTGGTGAGAGGCGAGGTAGAGAGATGGAAAGCTTCCTGCAATGATACATACAAAAGACAACTTAAGGTGCCTCTTGTCACATTACTGACGTACATTAGGGACGGGACAGATAGCATACTATTCACATCACATCACTAAAGTTACTATAGACAATGCAGAGGTCGGCGTAAGCCTTGTCTTTTCTTTTCAGTCAGATATATCAACAAAGAGGAGTATACTGCTCGGTCTAAGGCAGGACAAAGTCCCTGAAGTATGAAACTTGAGATCAATGTCAACATTGGCAAAAATGCTCTTGTGTTGGTATGAAGTTCGTTGGCGGAGCATAGTCCTCACAGCGACAGAAAGAAGGATAAAAAAAAAAAAAAGAGCACCAAGTCGAAGTAGGGAAGGCCATAAAGAAACCTGGCAAGAAAGATGGTCACAAAGAATATTCATGAATACGTGAGTGAGTTTATCACAAGCTAGTGGCCCTGCAAGACGTGCTTGGCTGATAACATCCAGTGCCCAAGGTTAGCACACACGCCAGTCCGGCCCTAAGGAGATTTTCTGGCCAAGGTTACATGGGATAAACATCGAGCTGGCCCTGGGGTGCTCTCTTGGCCAGAGATAGGTAAGAAACATGTCGGGTCAATCCTGAGGTACTTTACTGTCCACAGTTAGATAAGACACTCGCCGGGCCAACTCTAAGGAGCAAGCCTGTCCAGGGTTAGTAAAGATACGCCTCTTGTCCAGTCCCGACCAGCTCTCTTATCCAGGACAAGCTACGAAGATACCGTTATAAATATAATGGCTAAAAGGGACCATTTAGTTGACTTTACTCGTGCTGATCATTCTTATTAAACAAGTGTGAGCTGGTTTTTTTTATATCTATTTACGAGAAATACGCTTTACCAACTTAGATCGGCTACAAGAAAATCCATGAAAAAAGAGCGAAATTTGCCTATATAGTAAGTGCAACGAAATATACTGCGTACCAGTAACTAAATATTCCTAAACGTTGTTGTGTTCTGCCGGTGTGGTGATGTATGACATCATCTGCCCTCATCTCAGCGACCTCCACCAAGCGCCTTATTCTGCACAACCTCTACCGAAAATATTGTTATTGAGCCTCCGTTAGGGGGAGAGAGAGAGAGAGAGAGAGAGAGAGAGAGAGAGAGAGAGAGAGAGAGAGAGAGAGAGAGAGAGAGAGAGAGAGAGAGAGTCCTCATGTTCTCCATTCTCAATGATACTAGAGCACCTTCAATGCTTCGAGCTGTAGCTACACAATCTCACCGCAAACTGGTTCATCTGACCACTCTCTCATAAATGTATCTATCTTAACGGTACCTCTTCCTCCAGCAGCCCCTTCTAAACGTAAATATTGGCACCTCAAGAAAGGTGACTGGGGTAACATTCCTAAATTCTTTTCTGACTTCCCTTGGGTAAATTAATGTCTCCTATGTGGTGAAGTTTCTGTCTCCGCCAAACGCATTGCAGAGGTTATTGTTGCGGGAATGCAAGCATTTATCCCCTCATTCTCCCAGGCGAAGACTTCCTCCAATCCATGGTTCAGCCGCTCCTGTTCTGAGGCCATTCAGGCAAGGGATCACGCATATTGGGCCTCGAAAAACTCACCTCACTCCGACTCCCATTCAGCTTTCCTTTATTCAAAAGAAATGCGATAACCTCTCCTCGTCATCCACTGGTAACTCTTCCTCTTCTTACCTAATGCATCGCTAACAACATCTGTCGCTCTACCTTTCCTTCACTCATCTGATCCGATGGTACTATAGCTGCTCTTCCGAATACAAAGCAACACTATCAGGTTCTCCTTTCTACTCCAGTTCTATATTGGATGACTTTAACAGTCCTTCAACCCCTGATGCTCCTCTTCC
Source organism: Panulirus ornatus (assembly GCF_036320965.1). Lineage (NCBI taxonomy): Eukaryota > Metazoa > Arthropoda > Malacostraca > Decapoda > Palinuridae > Panulirus > Panulirus ornatus. Next base: position 5,545,276 of record NC_092264.1, read on the forward strand.
TAATCCTATGTATCTCCCCGTAATCCCTTCTCAGACTGTCCGAAAAGCGCTTCTCTCTCTGGACACAAGCAAGGCGTATAGCTCTTGATAGTATCCATCCCCGTGTATTGGAAGAGCGTGCCTCCGAACTTGCATCTGTGCTTGCTCGGCTGTTTCGTTTCTATTCAAAAACAAGAACTTTTCCTTTTAGGCATGCGTCGGTACATCCCGTCCCTAAGAAGGGTGGCCATTCAAACTCCTTGAAATATCGTCCTGTTGCTTTGACATCTACTTTTTTCAGTCTTTGAATTCCTCCTCAACCCCATATCATCAGACATATTGAATCTCAAATTCTTCTATCTGATCATCAGCATGGCTTCCATACGGAAAGATCTATTGATAATATTCTTTCCCATCTAACTAATGTCTGTTCATCATCCCTGAAAGATTTTGGGGAATCTCATGTAGTTGTCCTTGACATATCCAAAACTTCTGACAGGGTTTGGCATCGGAGTCTCATATCTCAGGTCTGCCCTTCTGGCATTCCTCCCTCATTTTGCTTCCTCTGGCCGATCTATCTCCATGGCTGTTAATGGATCAGCCTCTCTCACTTTTTCTATTTACAGCGGTGTCCCTCAAGGTTCTGTCTTGTCTCCTACACCTCTTCTCCTTTTTAACAACGATTTCCTTTCTCTTACAAAGAACCAGATGCACTCAATATGCTGACAACTCAACACTGCATTACTCCACTTCCTTCAAGTCTGCGTCTTCTCTCACTCGATCTAAATCTCGTTTCGACACAACTTCCTTAATAAAGTCAGTCTTGGACAGGATATCACAGAGGGGTAAACGAAATCTAGTTAAGTTTAATGCCTCCAAGACCCAATTTCTGCCGATCTCTCTATATCGAAAATTCCTCAACTTTTTTCTCTCCTTTGACGGTTCTATAATTCTACCTCTTGCCTCAATGAACATACTTGGTATTAATGTAACATCCACACTATCTTGGACCCCCGCCTCTAAAGAACTGGAGTCCTGTGTAGATGTCGAGATATCATTTCTTCCGAACAGTAGCTTCGTTCAGGAAAAGGATTGATCCGTCCTCCTTGTGTGGAATACCGCTCTCACATCCGAGGATGGTTCTAGTTCTCCATATTTGCTTGAGAGAGTCGAGTTGAAAGCAATCCAACTTATCAACTCTCCCACACAAGCTTCAAAATTTTTACTCACTTGCCTTACACCGTAATGTTGGTCCACTTTCCCCTCTTCTTTACCTACTTGTTCTTGCTCTTGTGAGCTTGCTACTTGTGTGCCCCCACCACTAGCTAAACCATGCAATACTGGGCAAGCTGCTGCGTCACACGACTACTGTGTGGCCTTCATCAACTCGAGGGTGAGCCGTTTTGATAACTAAGTATTTTCCCTACACCTGGACACCTTGAAACTCTCTACCGTCACATGTCCCTTGCCAATAACTACGACCAAGCACTTAATAAAAGACAAGTTTTTCACTTCCTCCAAAATTCGTAAATACTTTCCCTCTTCTCTTCTTTTTCCTTTCCATTAATCTCTTTATATTTCAATTAAGGCCCGGCTTTGATGGGGTCTTTTGATTGTGACTGGAGCTTCCTACGTAACCAAAAAAAAAAAAAGCTAAATAAAACAAAAGAAAACGTTTATAGGACACTCTCACCGATGTTTATAATTCTAGATCATCTTCTCACAACGTCTATCCATAAAACAATAATTCGTGCCAGGATTCTAGTCAACAAAATATCAAAAGAACAACCACTATTATCATGAACAAATCCTTGCTGGAACTTGTTAAGGAGACCTCACGGTAAACACACCTCTTAAAGAAATTCCAGAGAAAAATCACACACATCATAAAAGCTAATAATTGACTTATACAGGAAGCCAAACACTCTGCAAAATATATAGGAAGGCCGAACTGGGATGAAGTTTGTGAAAGTGATCGAGCAGTAAAAATGGACCACGGCGGAACTTCGAAAGAACATTAATGGGACAAGTTTAAACACAAAAAAAATGTGACAATAAAGGGGGGGAAAATGTGAACTCCCATGAAAACGAGAAGTAAAAATGTAAGAAAGAAGAAATGGCCTGCCAGGGTGAGGGTAATGGGCTGAAGGTGAGGGGTGACGAGCGAAAGGTGAGGGTGACGAGAGTAGCCTGCCAGGGTGAGGAAGATAAGAGCAGCTGGACAAGGTGAGAATGGCGGGCTGAGGGCGAGGGAGAAAGGCTAAGTAATTAATCGATAATGAAAGGACCGAAGGAAGAATGCATACCTGGAGGAAAATATGATCAAAGGGAGATGAAGAGAAGACAGGATAGCATGAGGCAAGAGACATAATGAAGAGTGAAAGAGGATAAAGGAGGTTACGAAGATGACATTGGAAAACAAGGTGATAAAATGGTTAGAGGAAAGGATGTTCAAGGTGTGATGCAGGAAGAAAATGTTCTAGGCAGGGAAAAATATAGCAAGTAACAGAGGAGATGATGGAAAACATAAATCATGGGAGAATATCAGAAACATGGTTGAGGAGGGACTGGTCAACCAATCACTGTTTACTGTTTAACTCTGATGTCACCATGCCGGATGATTAGGAAGGAGCCTAATGGCCTCTGACACGACTGTTGCTACATGACCAGTATGCAGGGGATATTGCCTTAAATCTCTCTATCCAATCAGTCGCCATACTTACGAACCAATCAGTCGCCATACTTACGAACCAATCAGTCGCCATCCTTACAACCCAATCAGTCGCCATCCTTGCGAACCAATCAGTCGTCATATTCACGAACCAATCAGTCGCATCCTTACGAACCAATCAGTCGTCATCTTTACGAACCAATCAGTCACCATCCTTATGAACCAATCAGTCGTCATCTTTACGAACCAATCAGTCACCATCCTTATGAACCAATCAGTCGTCATCTTTACGAACCAATCAGTCGCCATCCTTACGAACCAATCAGTCGCCATTCTTACGGAAGTCTTTCTTACTATCCGACTAATCCCTTTTAAGCTTTATCCATGTCCACTGAAGGTCTGGACGTAGTGTTGAAGCCAGCCAAAGGTTTGTTTCTGTGAGTTTGTTTTCCTAAGTTTCATATGATAATGATAATGTCGTACTACTGCCCCTCCTTTAAAGGTACCTAGAATCTACATAAATGTAGACGACAAAGATAACGTCTTTCCTGAAATGAATTTAATTTTTTCTCTTTAGAATTCTGAGGCCTACCCGACATGTTGTGATTCTACTGTCATCCAAGCAAAGTGGAATAGCTCAGTCTCAGGTGGAGGAGGCCGTGCTGGACCGGGTCATATGGCCAATTTCTTAATCATGTTCGATCAATGATGCCTTTCATCAGTGGCGAGACACTTTCCAACCCCGTGTCCAATGATGCCTTAATACGGTGAAAGGGTTCCGATTCCACTTTAGATAAAAAAAACAAAAGAGGTAGAAGAGCTACATATTTCTGCCATACTCTTACTTATTAAAACCATTTCTCTGATTATTACAATCACAGAATGACGAGGGTTTTTCCATTTCAATATCGGATCACACACACACACACACACACACAGACACACACACAAAGGGGAGGTGTATGGTGCATACAAAGGAAGGACATACAAGTGATGCCTGGTACTGAAACACTAAGCTAGAACGAACAATCCTGACAAGGATGTAAGATGGTTCCTGTCATCACCACTGTACGTCGGTACGGCACTGCCGACGACCTCCATATTTCACTGATCCTTTAAAAGACACTGTGAGGAAGGAAGGGAAAATGTTTAGATAACATGACGCACGACTCCTACCCACTCCAGGACTGTGACACGAATGTTATCATTCTCACTACACAAATGAGTTCAAACAGAAACAGACCACTGGGTCTCAGTCACACGACCCCCCAAAACTTCGCATCAAACAGAAGAAACATTTATCTGCAGTATTACTGTTGTCTCGGCCCATTGGGCTAGAGGTCCACTATGAGAATACTTTAATACCAGTAGTCCAAGTTGGTGTGCTCTCTTGGTAACAGAGGGTGAGGAGGATGGTGGTGGGAGGCGAATGAAGTAAGGTGGAAGGGAAGGAAAAAGAACATGACATGATACACAGACGATACTGGGATGCAAGGCAGTTGATGGTAAGCTTAAATCCATGGAAAGAAAAGATAAGCAGAATGTGAAATACGAGGAGACTAGGGATGTGTCGTGCTAGTCATCTGTAACTACACAATATCTATGAAAAAGCCCTAGTGTTACCCAAGAGCCTTTCTAAAGGCCCGTGCAACCCCCATATTGCGCAACTTCTAGTAGCAGGGTAACGAGAAAATATCTGGTTATACAAAAGGATTAATAAAACGAAAGGTAAGTCTGTGGATGGAAAGGATGGTTTTAAATACAATTCCGACGTGAAGGGGGAAAAATCAGCGGCAAAAGAAAGTTTATATAATCCGTTGAAAAAACTTTACGGCAGAGACAGCGATCACGGCGACCAGAATGACTTTACGCATAGAAAAATATTTTTGATAAAACGATACAGAAAAAAAACGAGTTGAATTAAAAAAATTGAAGGGAAAACTGAATATTTCAGATCAGAGGGAACACACTTGAGGGCAGCCAGAGTGGGGTGGGCAAAGTCCCACTTTGAACAAGGGAAACGACACACCCGGGCGAAGGGTGAGCTGACATAATTAGGAGAGGAAAAAAAAACAAAAAGAGGATGGGTATAAACAGTGTGTTAGGAGGGAGAGGGCGAGCGTGAGTGGGAGAGAGGTGCACAGGAGAGGACAAATGAGCCAACAGGTGAGGGTACTGATGGGAAAGGGGGAATCAAGGGGTTGATATAGGGGTCAAATTGAAAAGGCAGGCGAATAGGTTGGCAGAGCGGTGATGGGGGGGTCGGGTCGGGTCGGGTCGGGTCTATGAAGCAAAGTTGGCGATGGCAGAGACAGCAGGGACGTGGGGGGTGACCCCAGAGAGGCAAGACTGAGAAGACTCGTAAGAGAAGCTAAAGATATTCATGAAGGAAAAGTGAGCAAGATTATATATAGGAAAGGGTGACCCCTGTCGGGTGACCCCTGTACTGAGCATGCGCTCTGGTGGTAATACATCAATGGCGTTTCATGAAGAGTGTCGTCATCTCAAGCAGGTCGAATTACGTCACACACATAGACACAGATACACACACACACACACACACACATGAGAGTAATTAGTATAATTGAGCGACAGGCCAAATTAGCAAGTAATTTCATACGTTACCGGTCTGGCCGGTAATTTCCATCTTCTCTTATAAATTCGTGCATTCTCACAATTATAATAAATTACTTTATATTACCGGAATTAGCACTAATGGATAGTAAAGCGTTATTACTGACGTTGACAGATTGAGGCCAAAGTCATTTGGTGATATTTCCAGATACGAATATCAAAAAGAATTACCTGAATGCATGTGAAAAGTCATTAGTGCGATAACCTGAACTCGTCAAATATATTTTTTTTTTAGAAGAAATGATCTACTTGTAAGTAAATCAACCACAAAACCTCATGTGATTGACTTACTGAAGAGACGGATGGGCTCCACCCTAAGTTAGGCTCCATCCCAAGCTAAAGAAAAAGGAAAAAGTAATTATGGTCGTCTAAGTTGAGGACAATATTGAATGTGGCGCCTTTCGTCTTCTTAATTATATATAGGGAAGAAAGAATACTGTCTACGCATTCCCTGCGTGAAGCACAGGGAGCCTACGAAATGGGTGGATGGAATTCCTCCCTTCCTTTATTACTTTCTAAAAGAAATAACAGAGCAGGGGCCAGGTGAGGCATCTTCCTCTAAGGCTCGGTCATCTATTCTTGAACCTACCTCACTCACGCGGGAAAAGACGAGCATGTACGGGATTTTTTTTTTCCCTCATTCACGATCCATTAGCTCGTGGCAGCGTTTGCTAGACCGAGGGACTCCAAGTGAAGCCTAAGTTTGCCGAGAATAAGCCAGACCCCTGGTGGCAGGAGGCGGTAATCATCACGACTCATGGAACGACGTCAGAACGAGGGAGTGCCGGAGGAAGTTCCGATACCAAACATAGAGTCGGATTCTGAAGATAAAGCACGAACGAAACGGTTCTGCCAAGAGCTTTTGTTGACACACTCCAGGTGATGTGGTGGTTCCGAAACTGGCTTTTGGAACACTTCCCAATGAGCAGGCACCGGGGATGAAGCTCTTGAAACACCTCCAAGGTGGTAGAATTAGTGGCAGCAGCTCTGACAACACCCCCAGAACAAGATGGTAACACTAGAAGATCTTGTAGAACACACCCCCACGGTCAGGCAGACTGGCGTGCTGTTTGCTCGTGCAACGATCCCTCGAGTGGAGCATGACACAAGACAGCCCTGTAAGCGACCCAGACTAAAACAGTAGTGGTGATACCCGCAGAGTGAGGCAGTACTGAGTGGGGAAAGGTAGCAGTAGAGACGACAAGCATAACACCCCCATATATAACGCACCCCTGTAGACAGCTCATGTATAACCCATACTGAAATAGCGCGGGTGAAAAATACTGTAACAAGCCCTAAATACAAGCAGTTCTAAAGAACACTCCTGTATCACCCCAGAGAGAGAGAGAGAGAGAGAGAGAGAGAGAGAGAGAGAGAGAGAGAGAGAGAGAGAGAGAGAGAGAGACAGCGTTAGTGCCAAAAACACTTCTTGTAACGTTCCCAGAATAAGGTAACACGTTTGACGCCTCTTGTGTCACTCCGTGACGAAGATAGCAAAGGTGACGGTTATTGCATCACTCCCAGAGTGAGTTAGTATTGATGACAGTTCACCCCCAAGGTGAAAAACAGCACTGGTTACAGCTCTCGTAATAACACCTGATTGAAGTAACACTGTCCACAACTCTTGTAACACTCCTGAGTGATGTAGTTTCGGTAACAGCTTGAGTAACACCCACAGCGAGGGAGTGTGACAACTCTTGTTACAACCCCAGAGTGAGCTAGTGCTGGTGACGGGCTCTTGTAACGCTCACAGTATATGAAGTAGCATCGGTGGTGAAAGTTCTCGTAACCTCCTGAAGGCCAACCATACGAGACCTACCCGGGAATATGTGGTCTCGGGGCTCCTCCATGTGTCAGTTTTAGGGCCTCAGACACACTTCTGCCGCCCGCCCCCTCCAACGTTTTATGAATACCACACCAAATATGCAAGCTATAATTAGCTACGCAAGTTGGAAAGTGCTCAAACCCACCCTGCGTACGCCCTTGCTACGGGGCGACTACGCAGCTGCTGCGGACGTGAGCACAGGTTTATTTCTTGATTACTGTTCAGTCTGAAAGGGAATATAGGGTGTGTGTTGATGGAGAAGGGGAGCGTTGATGATCGTGCCGTGTGTTGATGAGCTGAGGGTGTACACGAGGGGAGGCAAACGCTGCGCAAGGCCCAGAATTTTCTGTAGCTTTTGATATGTTTTTATGGGCGACTGGGCACGTTAGCCCGTATCGCGCAGGGCCAATCCGACGGTTTACTCTACCAGGTGTCACACAAATCTGGCAGAGTGCAGCTGTGGCTAGAAAGTCACAGCGTAATGATCAGGACGACCCAGAAATCTTTTCATGAAATGAGGAGTTACAAAGTTTAAGAAGATCCAGGTTATTATGAGTTTATTTTTCTTCGTCTGTTTCGCTTTCAAGAAGTTTCTTCACTTCCTTTCTGGCTCCTCTTAGAGTACTCAGTTATACACATCCCACGTCTTTCCCAACCTCTTTATCATTCTAATAAATGTCCTACCCTCCACGTAATCACCCCAGGTCTTCTCCATGTCCTCACCCACATTCACTCCAGGTCTTGACCATGCCACCACCCACACGCATCCTCAGGTCTTTCCCATTTTCTCTCCCATACTCACCTCAAGTCTTCCATGTCCTCTCCCTTATTTATCCTAGGTCCTCCCTACACCTTCATTGTATAATCAGTTCTTCTAACGTCCACGACCATCAACATATGTACTGTATCACCAGTCCAGCTCTTGACCAGGTCGCAATGGGGGACTGAGCGTGGTGTGGGGGATCAATGCACTTCCACCAGAACAATGCATCAACAGCTTCATGAAGAATCATCACTGGTACCTTGTACCTAAGGACTACCAGTAGTCACCTATTATGCCACTATCATGACCTCTTGTCAGCATTACCGTGGCTACAGTGCCTTCCTCGGCAATCATGCTACCATCACGCCTGTCAGCATTACCACGATTTCGGAGTTTCCTTTAGCACCTGTGTTGCTTTCAGGACCTCTGGAAACAACTTAGTAGCCATACTATGGTCACATTGCTTCCCGTGGCACACCTGTGCATTCATCGTCCTCCCTGGAACATCTCACTAGTCCAAGCGAGTGACTACGTTGATCACGGACACGACAACAAACTAACGAAGATACCGTGCACTTCCCTGGGTGAGGAGGAGGAGGTGGTTGATCTCTGAACTTTCCACCATCTGAAATACCTTAACGCACTCGTTAAAGACGCACTCTGACGATTTACACACACACACACACACACACACACACACACACACACACTCGAGTGAGAGCAACTTATATTCACCTTGCCATAAAACAATACGGGTTAATAAGGCTTTATATCAATATAACTTATAAATGAATTGAAGACTCTGATCACTATATAAAGCAACAAGAGACTAGTCCCGTGGCTAACTTTATAAATTATGGATGAAAGAACTGGATCTTGACTTCTGTGTGGGGAGTTAAGACTAACGACCACACTAACGTGGCCAGCGGAGGCCATGGGGGTATTCATGGGCGGGGCAGGGGTGTACTCATGGGCGGGGCAGGGGTGTACTCATGGGCGGGGCAGGGGGGTACTCATGGGCGGGGCAGGGGTGTACTCATGGGCGGGGCAGGGGGCTACTCATGGGCGGGGCAGGGGGCTACTCATGGGCGGGGCAGGGGTGTGCTCATGGGCTGGACACATCAATAGGAAGCAACAGTAAAACATCTGACGCAGGAACACAGGCTGTTTACCAGTGGAGAGGTGAACGATAACTACTGTAGTTGAGCGATAACTTGTGGGTGTGTGTAGGTCTCCGTCTGAACAACATGATGGATGAACTGTGCAACACTCACCACACAAATTAAATGTACTGAAGCGGTCTCTGGCAGGTCATACTGTTACGTGGCAGGATATACTGGTACCTGGCAGGTCATACTGCTACGTGGCAGGATATACTGGTACCTGACAGGTCATACTGCTACCTGGCAGGTCATACTGTTACCTGGTTAGTCATACTGTTACCTGGCACGTCTTAGCGACGAGCGACAGGTTACGCTGTGACCAGGCAAGTCCTACTGACAGCAGGGAGGCAGAAATGTCGCTAGGCACTCGTACTTTCTCACCAGGGAGGCCATGCTTTCATCTGGCGGGTCGTAGCGTCATATGGCAGGTCAGTCAAGTGGCAGGTCAACAATGACACCTAACAGGTAGTACTGTCAAGTGGTAGGTCGTACTGACGACTGCCAGGTTCGTGCCATGTCGCATGCCACTTCACACAGGGCGTGCTGTCACCTGGCACCTCATACCGTTACTTGCCATATATTCACTCAACTCTGGTCCTTCTTTCACCCACCATCCCAGTTCCATTCCATCACTCACTCCCTTATCTCCTCTCCTAAGTCTTTTTCAAACGTGTCCCCCGCTTGTTTCACCCGCTCTCTTCTTCCCTCCTGAACCACCCTTCAAGCACTGGTCATCGGAAAGCCACATAAACTATCGTGGGAAAAGCATTGGGTCATAACTAGGGCAGTTCACAATTACGCCATATAATAGGTCACAGGTATGGTATATCTTCTAGCCGGCTCAAAATTGAAATAGAACATAGGCTCAGAATAGATATTCATATCATGCTACACATACAACAGTTCAACATACAAAATGCGTATGTTATGTGATGGAAATATGGTCTCGCATCTACAGAAATCTTATGGAAGACTTCTAAAATTAACATTCATTTTAAAAAATGCATTTTCCTTTCACAGTTTTCTAAGAATATGCAGGTGAAAGAAATTATTATAATGTCACACAATCCGTAAAAAAAAGTCGCCGATGCTCCCCTAAATGTATATGGAAGGTAAATAATTCTAACGGACTTCATCACAAACTGACCGTTCTTCAGCAACTCGAGCGAGAATGAACACCACAAAGCGACTATGATCTCGAAAACGCATCAAGAAGCAGAACACTTTTGCTTAATGTATCTCTACGCGACGATAAACTCATCAGTCTTGTCATTCCCAAGAACTAACGTTACTCCTGTGTGTATGAAGAAAGTACACTGGAAGAATGCCACTCCGAGCGGCGTCCGTCATTGTGATATCCAACAGCAGAAGTGGGTGTGTGTGTGTGCGGGTGGGTTGGCTATTGACATCCCCATCCGCAGTCTTGAGATACGAGGTCAGATATTTTTATCAAGAGAGGAGTGAGCGTGCCAGGGAGGAGGGAGAGGCGACGCGCGCCATCCCTCCCTCCGTTACCATAGCTTCAGTGTTCTGAGTATAATGTGATGTTCCTTAGGTGTGTCAAGGAGAGGAGAGTGATTTACAGGCAACAGAAGTTAAGAATATGAAGTCAAGTCAGCTAAGACGACTCATCCGCTTAACGAACTTATTCTTTTATTTTTAATTCAGTCTTCACGTCCGGATTATCCGTACGTTAAGTACGTTAAGGAAACTAAACATACTGCCTTGGGGCCTTGGGTGGACCCAAGGGGACATAAGAACGCTACAAATAACACATGACAAGCTTCACAGTAACCTGCTTTCATTTAGCGGATTACGCTCACAATCTAAACAAATTTTTTTCCGAAGCGTTTCTTTCCTTCACAATATGGAAACGAAACATTTACAATACACGGTATATTATCAACAACAAGATCTCAGAATAAATTTTTGAATTCAATTCGTTTAGAAGAAAACATAAAATTTGAAACAGTTTAGCTTATTGCTAGTGAAGTTCTTTTTTTCATCTTACTGTCCTAGACACACGACCTGTGCCTAACCGAAGAGAAAAACATCCTAAAATGTTATACTACGTTTCCTCTGCTGGAAAAGGGAGGAGAGAGAGACAGTGACACTGAAAAACAATATCTCATCTTTTAGAAGAATAAAAAAAAACACTGTTAGTTATTCATACTCAAATTGGTAATGTGGGAACTACCCAAGTGGTGCAAGATATCCCGAACTTCAGTATTTTGGGAGACGTACAGAAAACATCATCATAACACTATCCCCCTGACAGGGGGCCCTACGCTAAGGGTTGTGTGCCCTGGTATTTAAAGCCCAACCTCGACTATGACCACGATGCACCACCGGTCGCTGTAGATGATGCACAATGGAGAAGTGCGAGGGTGGCATGCCGTGTGTACATAGTGAGACCAGAGCTGGGAGTGTTTCCCCAGCAGGTGTGACCAAGAGCTGGGAGTGTTTCTCCAGCAGGTGTGTCCAAGAGCTGGGAGTGTTTCCCCAGCAGGTGTGACCAAGAGCTGGGAGCGTTTCCCCAGCAGGTGTGTCCAGAGCTGGGAGTGTTTCTCCAGCAGGTGTGTCGAAGAGCTGGGAGTGTTTCCCCAGCAAGTGTGGCCAAGAGCTGGGAGTGTTTCCCCAGCAGGTGTGACCAAGAGCTGGGAGTGTTTCCCCAGCAGGTGTGACCAAGAGCTGGGAGTGTTTCCCCAGCAGGTATGACCAGAGCTGGGAGTGTTTCCCCAGCAGGTGTGACCAAGAGCTGGGAGGAATTTCCTAACTGGTGTGACTAGGATTGGGATTATCTCCCTAGCTGCTGTGAGCCAGACCTGGTAATGACTCCCCAGTCGGCGGTAAAGGACTGGCTGGCCAGATTCTCACCACACCGTACCTACCTACTCATACGAACGTTCCTCACAGTTTGTGGTTGAAGTTGTAATTCGGCCATCTCTGGAGTTAGGCACAAAGCCACAAAAGACGATAAACGCTTGATACAGGAAAGTAATCAAGATAACACACACACACACACACACACACACACACACACACACACACACACACACACACACCTGTATGTGGACAACGACGACTGGATGATATTTCTACATAGTCTGGGTCTACTGAGAGTTTAAAGTGATCGTTACTTGTGTAAAGTGTTAAACAGTTTGAGACACCATAAGATACACTGACTGTAGAATATCATGTAACACACGAGGAAGATGCACTTTATAAAAAGCAACAAGGACTGTGTTTATGAAGGCAGCACACCGAGACAAGCAGACTTTACGAGTAAAGCCACTACCAAGATGATAGTCTTCGTACGTCAGGAAGGACCAACCCATGATGACAGCACACCAACAGGCATATCTTAAGTCACCGTCTCTAACATGAAGTCGATCAAGTCTCAAAACCACAACACTCTGAACTCACCTCACCAACAATTGAGAATATGCCACACCACCACTCATGTAGCCTTGGGCACGCCTCTTATAAGATACACTTTACCATGGGGCAATGAAAAAACATAGAGCGTAAGAGGTTCCTGGTTGGTTATCTGGCTTTGGGAATAAACATGTAAAGACGAGGATAGTTTCCAGTTTAGGCAGCAGCAGCAGCTCCATCCACACACAAAACAGTTGGTAAATATTTTCCACAAACTGAAATATATCAGTACTTAATAAACCCAGGATCACATTTCCATCTAAACTCACTTGTTTTAACCGATTAAAGCGTGTGGTATAATGTTAAGGGTAAACTGCGTTGAAGGTGTGAAAGCACACAAAACATTATATGTTATGTAGTTAAAAAAATACATCAGGCCACGATAACTGCTCATTACGCCAGTCATAACACATGAAAACCTTGGATCCACACAGCTGTGACGCACTCACGGTCCGCCTGGGGTCGAGCCCGCAAAGGTTCGAATCCTGATCGCGGCAGTCGGTCCGCAGTCAATCCAGCAGTTCATCATTTTGTTTGAGGCTGGCCGATAGATTGGGTTCTTGGCTTAGGCTTGGGTATATATATATATATATATATATATATATATATATATATATATATATATATATATATATATATATATATATACATCCCTAGTTACTCCATGTGAACACCGTCTGGCCTTCATTACTCGTCGTCCAAGTCTCCTACACGTCCAGACGCTTGTTCAATTCCGCCTCAGCCAGCAGTTCAACTGGAATTGCGAATGTATTCCCGGATAATTGTCGAGGCTGGCGTGCCGTAACTCTCCTTGCGTCAGGCGACCGGGAATATGTGGATGCACTCTCGCTAACATTCGCACAACGTGGCAATTTTCCCGTCGTGAGGTTTCCCCGGGAAAGTTTCTCTCAGAGACGGTCTTTGGTACATGACCCAGAGAACCATATCCATACCTGCTTATACCACCTCACCATCAGCAGCTCTTCAATACACGACTGTGTCATCAACTTTACAAGGGCCTAACATAGTGTAGCGTCTGCAATTACAGACCAGGGCTCGTCAATATTTCATAGTGGCTGCTGCCACTTTCAGATGGTAATGGAAATTTCTCGTAATTAAGATAAATACGTAAGGATGCAAGTTGGGCCGTACTGACAATACGGAGTATTCCTGTTGTTCAGCTGGTACATTTGTTTACGACTCTTAAACTGATCGAATCATTGTTAAAAAAATAGGCAGAGGCTTGTTGCTAATTCCACAAGTTCGGAAAATGTATAATTCCATGTCGGTATGATTACAAATACAAAATCTCGCAGTTCTTTTCGCTTCTTGTATTTCAATAAGGCCAAGCTGGTTTACGGTTTACACCTGATGGGGTAAAATAACACTTACGACTTTGCATTACTAATATTCCTCATTTCATTTTTTCCAGTACGTAATAATTTCACAATTCAAAAAGCAATGTTTCAAACGTATTTGGCCATGACAGTGACATCTATTAGTTCTTATATTTGTGCCTTTTGCGAAATGTTCTCTTTCATCTACATTTGCTCGGCTCCTTTTAGAACTAATTCAACAATTTACAAATGTCTCGTCTCTCTAGCTTGAGAGTCGCCAGACAGAAGTCTTTTATTTCATGGACAATACGGCCAACGTAACTATTCATACATCATTCCCTTTCGATTATTCCTGTCACAATTACTCATTCGATACCTCTTGTAATCTATGCCAGTTTCCCCAGGATGTATCAACATATTGCTTCTCCCGAGTCGCATACCTCACTTCCTCTTCCAACGGATGTTTTGCACACGGCCAGAGACCATCATAATCCGTAGCTATACCAACCTCTTCCCTCCTCATCTTCGAACTCTGATTTCTCTTGATCCACATGTTCCCTTCCTATGTTAGATCGTTAAATGATCTTGATGATTAACAATGATTGTTCTTTCTGTTCCACTTCTCCATTGATCTGGTTCCAAACGTACTGTTGTTTTTCAGTTTCTTAGATTTTTCTCTCAGTCCCTTCGTTTACCGCGTTACTTCGTTTTCTACGTCACCCCCATTTTCCCCAGAGTCCTCGTTCAGTGTGCTCTCTACATGGTCCACACTCACAGATCTTGTCCTCTCATCGATATGAAAATATCGTCTACAGTCAGAACGAACCACGGCCACTTGTTTAACCTTCCCTCATTCCGATCCCGTAGGCCACGTTTCTTCTTGCTCAGCGTCTCTCACTCACCAGGTCTGCTGTAGTATTAGCACCTACTTTCATTTTGGTCTTAATCTCTGTGGTCCTTCCTCCTCCAAGTTTTCTCGTATCTTGCATCTTTTCTTTTCATCCGTTCCTTAGATCACCTTCTTCACAATCTCTTCCTCTTTTTTTTTTCCCCAATTCATGTTCCATAGTTTCTTCTGTTCGACCCATCTCTCAATCTTCACATTCCATCATTGCTTCCCATTCCCTCGCTCTCTGATTCCCACTGTTCCCCAGTTTTGCCCTTCCCTACATCTTCACGCGCTCTCTCTCTCTCTCTCTCCTTTAAATTCCCAAATTTTACACCTTTTATCCCATCCTAATCATTGTCTTCGCTCCACGACTCTCTTCCTAATCCCCTAGGTCTCCACAGTTCGACTCACCCCACCTCTGACACGGCTCAGCGAATCATCTCCACTTCTTGAGTTTCCTCATTCTCTCTTCATTCCCTTGTCTTACCGCTTTTTCCTTCCTTGACTATTTCCCTTTCCATTCAAGTATTCTCTTGGTACTTTCCTCAGCCTCTCATACTAATCAAAACTTTCCTCTTTCACCTATTTACTAATACTTTACTGTTTAATAACATGTCTCCCTACCTACTCCATAGGGGGAAATGATGCAGTCAGATACAACAGCGACTGAATAATGTTCGCTGGCGACGCACCAGCAAACCTCCCGCCTGTCTCTTATAGAGAACAGAAAACGGGGTGTTCACGAGGAGGGCTACCTGTGGAATAATAAAAGCTATCGCTGCCACGGTCTCTCGTTCTGGGACCATTGGGATAATGTTAAAAGCTACTGGGAAATATATATTTAGTTTAACCTGTAAAACGCAATTCACAGTAAAAAAAAAAAAAGTAAAGAAAAAATTGTGGAGACTTCATTTGCGACAGTACGAGGACAGCAACATGAAATCCATTTTTTGTTTCAATTGAAATTAACATAAAATAATCTGTATTTCCATCGAAGCTTTTAGCCGGAGTGAGATGAAGTCGGGTAGCTGCGAGCGATGACTGAGAAACTGCTCCCGCGCTTTGCATAAGATCCCAAGGGTGTTACCATGAGGCGATAGGCAGGTGGCAAGGACGTGAGTACGACAGTCCTCATGTGCCAGCTGAACTCACCCCTGGGACGAATGTGGAGCAAAGGAAATGTATGCGAATGATACTGTATGAGGGACACTTGTGTGCACTTTAGAATTACATGGTGGTCGGTGTACGTACTGCATACACACAATGATTGTGGGAAAACGCTCATTGGGCGTTTATGTCCATACCAGTGAGGTCAAACCTTAATCCTGCGACAGCTGCCTTTGACAAAAGGAACACTAAAGACTGAAAACGACTATCAGATGCTAAACAATAAGAAAACAAAATACACGTAAACATTCTATAAACCCCATACATACAGAGCAGTTCAATGCAACTTGATGAAATATTACAAGAAAGAGAATCTCACACGAGGAAACTGTACATCGTCATATCTTTCAAGGTTTTCCCATTCTACTGTGGCTTCCTCCACTCTCCTCCGACCTGAGACTCTGCCCTGATGGCCTACACCCCGCCGTAGCCATGCATTAGCCATAAGAGATCACCGTACCATCAACACTCTCTCTCTATAACTGATTGACTTGGAGCGACAAGCTCAACAGAAATGCCATACCAGAACACATGGGAGGGTCGGGCCAGTAGGCTTCCTTTACACAAAATCGTTTTGCGAGAGAAAATCTTCCACTTCAAACGGAGATATTCTCCATCCAGGAAAAATATATTGCGAGAATATCCCATGGTAAAACATTTACAAAACATATACTTGGGTAAGGCTTCTTGCAGAACTTGTAGGAACACAATCTCCAACTTCCAAAAGCTGTCCTTCGGTGAAGCCTTCTCTCTCGGTGGACGGCCTGAGCAGCATCCTCTCCCACACCACAAAGCCTCCACAGCCGATGAAAGTTTGGTACTAAACTTGTCACTCGCGGGCCAGTGAAGCTTTTGTTTAGCTTGTGATGTCCCAAAAGGAGCCATCGCTGCCGTAAACCAACATTCTTGAATCAAATCAACAGACAATCCTGACTAATGTATGTTAGATGACTCTCTGACAGATACAGCAATTACATCGCCAAGCTGCACCAAAGATGGTGCCATTAGGAACTACGGAACATTTCTTTCCATATCTATTTAAAGATAGTTTGCACTGTCCCTTTCCTCCTCTTAGCACACTTAAGTGCCGCTAGGAATATCGAATGGAGGGAGCTACTGATATTTCTGTCCCTTTCCTCCTCCTAGCACACTTACGTGCCACTAGGAATATCGAATGGGGGGGGGAGCTACTGATATTTATCTGAGAATTTAAATGGAAGCCCGTAAGGCTGTTAATGCAACTTAATGGTGTTATTTTCTATGTAGAAATTACAGGTAAAGTCTGAATCATTCTGCGGAGTAAGATGTTCTGGCTACAAGAAGTTGTTACTGAGTTTTCCTGACACAAAACCTACAAGTTAAACATAGATATCAAGAAATATTTGTACCATTATCTTTAAGTTTCTTTCATTTATTTTCTCTTTGACATTTATGGCAAGTGAATGAGTTCTTTTTTATCAAATCCGACATCAGCTTTAAAGGCAATCAGAATATATTTCTTTTACATTACCAATGAATGAAATTGTTAAAAAAGCGCATAAATCCCTTTCACTGCTTCCTGGTTTTACATGTGTACTGAAAAAAAAAATATATATATATATATATATACATATGAGTGACTTATAAAAAGCTATTCCCATTTAAAAATTTATCATTATGGGTTGCCATCATCTCCCTTTGGTGGACAAAATAGCTCATCTGTTTCTTGTTTCCCCTTCAATTAATTCACTAATCTCTAAGAGTCTTCCGTTCATAATTTTTCCACAATTTAAACTTTGTTCATTGAGACGCACGTTCTAACCTGTGACTAATACAAAAACAACAGTTTTTACCTGTACAGATCTTATAGTTGGGAGTTCCAGAAAGTCTGATTCTTTATATGTTTCATGAAGTCCACAACATGTTACAGTCTTCAATATTCTTTCACATATTTACTGATATTTCTAAAACACACACACACACACAACTTTTTTTAAGCTGCAATGTTTCCCGCGTCAGCGAGGTAAGAGCCGGGAGAAGAAGAAATCGCCTCATTCGTTCACATTCATTCTTTAGCTGTCATCTGCAGTGCACAGAAACCAAAGCCCTCTCCACAACCAGGACCTGAAGACTTTTCCGTGGTTTCCCCTGATCGCTTCATATGCCCTAGTTCAGTCCATGGACAACACTCTCCAATCCACAACACGCTCCAATCCACTCCTTACACCATTTTGCATGTTCATGCCCTAGGCATTCAAATTTTTTCCCTCTCCCTGTTCTCTCCACATATATCCTTTTTGTCACCCTTTCATCGCTCATTTTCTCCAGGTGTCCAAACCTTTCTAACTTAATCTCTTCAGCTACCTCAATCATACTTTTCTTACTAACACATCTCCCTCTTATCCTATAATTTCTTAAAACATTTCTTTTCCAACACGATCACCTTTTTTTCCGTACATTTTCTTAAAGAGCCCAGGCCTCACATCCATAAAATACCATTGGGATTAATACACCTTCAAGAACACACATCCGCGCCCTTCCAGAGAGTGGACTCTCCACACATTCCTTAATGCTTCTAAGGCCTTCGCCCCTCCACCTACCTTATAACTCGCTTCAGTCCCATTCTGACAAAATCACTCCTAAGTATCTAAACCACTTCACTTCCAAGTTTTCTCCATTCAAACTCATTCCAACAAACCTAACTCTCTCAACTACTAAACCTAATAACCTTGCTTTAATTTACATTTACCTTTAACTTCTGCTGTCAAACACTTTAAAATTCACAAACCCGATTCTACAGTTTCTCCCTCGAATCTGCCACCACCGTTGTGTCATCAACAAACAACTGACTTAACTCCCAAACACCCTAACCCCTGACAGACTGTAGACCTGTTCCTCTATGCAAGACCCTTGTATTCATCTCCCTCACCATTCCATCTATAAACAAATTAAACCCTCTCCCCCTCTCTCCCCTCTCCCACACACGCTTACTCTCTTCATAAAATCTTCTCACTGCTTCTACCAGCTTTTCTCCAATACTGTACATTGGTACAACCATCCACAGAGCATTTTTATCACCCCAATCTTACGCTTTCTCCAGACCTACAAAAGTCACACACAAATCCATCTGCTTCTCCATGTATTTCTCCCACACATTCTTCAGATCAAACACCTGATTCTTACACCCTCTGCCACTCTTGAAGCTACAATATTCCTCCTCAGTCTGAAACTCTGTGCAAGCCACAACCCTTACAATCACCACTCTCCCATGAAACTTTCTAGGTACACGCAAGAAACTTACACCTCTGTAATTTAAACATTCACTTTTGTCCCCCACCCTCTTTTCTTTGTACCTTGGCACTATGCAGGCATTTGCCAATCCTCTGGCACTACACCATAAGCCATACATACATCAAAAATCCAAACAAACTTATTAATTACACAATCAACATGAGAAATTCAGCTGCATTTCCATCCACTCTTGACACCCTTTATTTCATACATGGCTCTCACTCTTTTCACTAATCCACGTGCTACTGCCGCCCCTCACTTCGCAATCCTTCTCGACCCAGACACTTCATATATGTTATTGTATTGCACACACTTTCAAAGAACTCACTCCGTCTCATCATTATCTGTTACTACATACCCGTGTGTGTGTGTGTGTGTGTGTGTGTGTGTGTGTGTGTGTGTGTGTGTGTGTGTTATGAACTACATGATGTAATGAAATGACAAAAAAAAAAAATCAAATTGTTTTTCCAATCAACAGATCTACAGAAATTCAGAGTCTACGTGAACAGCCATAAAAACTTTAAACATGGAAGCATTAATCACTAGGTCGCCTTTTCAATCAAAAAAAAGGAAAAAAAAAAGGAAAGGAAAATATCATCCAATTTTCTCAGAACAAAACAGTCAGGTAAGATATCACTCGATGGAATCTGGACTACATCACAGTGGAGACAAACACCCACTTGCAGCTCGTTAGAGAATTAATTCCTTCCGGAAAAACTCAAACGTATGCATGATGCTACTAAACCCAACATAGTCTACCCTTACAATATATATATATCAAAAGACTTCTCCAGATTCTCACGCAAAGTTTTATATTTCGCTGTGTTGCGCTAAGCCCGTGTATTCGCAGTAAACGCTTTTGTCCATTTATGAGTTTCATGCAAAGGCGTTTTTTTTTTTTTCTTTCCGTCCGTATATCTGTGTGGTGAAGGCCTTTGTTCTCTGAGAATGGTTCGTAGGGCCTTTTGTCTCTCCGCGAGTCATTGGTAAGGGCTTTAGTTAGAGCCTTCCAAACCTGCTGCCAGAATCAAGACGAAACCTGTGTGTGGGGGAACTCTCTCTCTCTCTCTCTCTCTCTCTCTCTCTCTCTCTCTCTCTCTCTCTCTCTCTCTCTCTCTCTCTCTCCCAATCTTTTATGGACCTAACCTGAGGATATACCGGCTCGCTGTTTGATCTCATGCCTTCGGTAAGCCTGACCCATAAATCACCACTGGGCTAGACTTTATCTGACTGACTTTCTCGTGAAGGATCACTGAACATGTACGGAAGCGACAGAAACTTATACAAATATTACATGAAAGGACATAGATCATGGGGAAACATGGGAACATCACTAGCATGAATGACCAATCGAGTAACCTAAAGACAAGAACCCAACCATGGCCGACAAAACCATTATATGAGGCATCTGTGTACTGTTGATAAACGAGACGGCATGGACAACTAATTGCCCTGAGTAAGGTCATGTAAGGTCATATCCCTGGGGATATGGGGGAAAGAATACTTCCCACGTATTCCCAGCTCATCGTAGAAGGCGACTAAAAGTGGGGGAAGCGAGGGGATGGAAATCCTCCCCTCCCGTTTTTAATTTTCCAAAAGAGGGAGCAGAGAAGGGGGCCAAACTCTTTTCCAAACTCAGTCACCAACTTTCGCTGTTTCTCACACGAATCAGCTACTAGAGCTGTATCATCGGCGAACAACAACTGACTCACTTCCCAGGCCTTCTAATCCCCAACCTACTGCATAGTCACCCCTTTCTCCAAAACTCATGCATTTACCTCCTTCACCATTCCATCCATAAACAAATCAAACAACCTTGGGGACATCACACACCCCTGCCGCAGACCGACATTTACTGGGAACCAATCACTCTCCTATTGCTACTCGTACATATGCCTTACATCCTTGACAAAAACTTTTCACTGCTTCTAGCAACTTACCTCCCACACCATATACTCTTAAAACCTTCCACAAGGCATCTCTATGAACCCCATCATATGCCCTCTCCAGATCCATAAATGCTACATAAAAATCCGTCAGTTTTCCTAATCTGTTTTTCTAAGTATCTCTCACATACATTATTCAAAGCAAACACCTGATCCACACATCCTCTACCACTTCTGAAACCACACTGCTATTCCCCAATCTGATGCTCTATACATGCCTTCACCCTCTCAATCAATATCCTCCCACATAATTTCCCACGGAATACTCTACAAACTTATACCTCAGTAATTTGAACACTCGCCTTTATCCCGTTTGCCTTAGTACAATGTCACTATGCATGCATTCCGCCAATCCTCAGACACCTCACCATGGTCCATACATACACTGAATATCCTTACCAACCAAACAACAACACAGTCGCCCTCCTTTTTTTTTTTTTTTTAATAAATTCCACTGTAATACCATCCAAACCCGCCGCCTTGCCGGATTTCATCTTCCGCAAAGCTTTCACTATCTCTTCTCTCTTAACCAAACTATTCTCTCTGACCCTCTCACTTCACATACCACCCCGACCAAAACACCCTATATCTGCCACTCTATCATCAAACACATTCAACAAACCTTCAAAATACTCACTCCATCTCCTCCTCACTTAATCACTACCTGTTATTACCTCACCATTAGCCCCCTTCACCGATGTCCCCATTTGTTCTCTTGTCTTACGCACATTATTTACCTCCTTCCAAAACATCTTTTTATTCTCCCTAAGCTAAGCCAAGTACAAAGTTTATCGACCAGCCATATAGGAGAGGATGAACAGCTGGGATGACTGCGGACCGACTGCCGCGACCAACAATCGAACTTTATGCTGACTCGATCCTGGGCAGCCCGCGAATGAATTACGGTGGGTAACAACACGAAGCGCAACATCACGGAGGTTCAATGATCAGGAAATCAGTCTAAATACGATCACGAAGTTGATGAGAGAAGGGTATATCTGAACATTCTAAGACTCCCTAGATCTGAGAGGCTAATTCAGGTTTCAAAGCTGTTCTTAACCCGTTCCAAGAGTTTATGAGGTAATCATCTTCCGTGGTCTTGGACAAGACAAATTCAGGCGTGTCTTACCTTTCGACTTTAGATGGCAGGGTGTCTCACCATCAAGCAGAATTCCATCTAATCTTCCATGAAGACCCCCGTCGAAATATCGCCAAAAAGTCTCCAGGAATCAATCTATCTGCTTAAGAAGCAGGACATCTTCCTACTGTATTAAATACTAGAGAAGATGTTACTCCTCTTAGCCCGGGTTTCTTGTCGACCATTCACCGGGGTGTTCTCCGAAAGACCCGAAGCTCGTAATTGGAAGTTTACCGCCGCCGTCATACAAAAATTGGGCTTAAATCTCCTCTTCTCGCGAGATGATAATCATACTGACATTACCAGAACAAAGGAAGACACCACATGATAAAGAAAGGTTACCGATTTGTTAGTTTTAACTACATCAAGCTTCTATAATACGTGTTTTCAATCATTTTGATATTATATATAACATTATAAATATAATTATATCTATGGTGATCTCGCAGCTTCAAAATTGCGCTACATTCACAAGCAGGGAAATGATGAACTTGCGAGAAAAAGATTCCTCAACGAGACTGTATTCCCTTCAGTCAGCTGGCGAGAAAACAGGTGGGAGAGTAAAATATGATCGAGGTTTTTGGATCCAGGTCAATGCGAGAGAGAGAGAGAGAGAGAGAGAGAGAGAGAGAGAGAGAGAGAGAGAGAGAGAGAGAGAGAGAGAGAGAGAGAGGATTCAGACAGAAGAAAAGGGTGAAAGGGAATTGGAGAGATGTTGGTGATGAAGGGAGGGGGGGGGATAGGAGTATGAGGGGCTGGAAACGAGTGGAAATAAAGAGGAGGAAACTATGAAAGAAGAAAGAAAACGGGGAAAAAAAAAAAAGAGAGTTGAGGAGGCAAGGAGTAGACGGGAGGGGAGAGAGAGATTTGAAGGACTGAGGCCTGGAGACAGGGAGAAAACAAGACGGAAGGGAAGGGAGGGAGGATCATCAATCCCTCACAACGGAGGTGTGGGCTGAGATAAGCCCCAGGACATACAGTTGTGGCCGCATGACGACGGTCTTGGCCGAGTTTACTACCTTCCCTCCAGAACGGTTCAATAACCCAGCAGCTGGCACCCGAGGCAGGAGGTCCACGAGGGAATGAGGAAGAAAAGCGAAAAAAAACCCAACAAGTAGCAGAAAAAAATAGAGAGAAGTGGAAGAGGAGGGCAAATTTTTGTACAATATGAATGAAGGAAAACCAAAATGGTCAGAAAGGCAACGTTCTGCCGTTAATATGTCGCCACTAATGTGAAGGTAAGGGAGGACGAAGAAGGTTTGTGTGTTGTGGTGACTGCATCGCAACGTCGTCTGCTGGCTGCTTAAGGCTTACACGCCTGTTGTGGCCAGGGATCACGCTCGTAAACTGTCGCATATACACTGTATGAATATGATACATTGCATAAATACACGGGCGTTCACTAAAGGTGAGGCACGGCTCTTACTTCCACTCTGTATCTGAAAGAGGTCACTGTCGAATTCTGTCCTTTCTTTCTTTCAAAGGCATTGTTATTTTTCGCCATCCTGTCACTTTCTTTCATTCACTCTCCCTTACCATCTACGACACTGCTCTTCTTTATCATCTCCGACCGTACTTTTATTTTTCCTTGCTATCTCTGGTCGTATTCTCGCTCTTCCTCACCATATCTCACCATACTGTCTCACTCTCATCATCTCAGAGCCTACGCTCACTCTCCCTCGTTCCCCCTCTTCATTTCCCTCTCAGTCTCACTTTCCCCTAGACTCGCTCCTTCACCCTCGAACTCCATTCAGTATCACTGTCCACCACTCTTTCGTTCGTATTAAATTTCCTTCACCTTCTAATTCCTCGACAACACTTCAATCTGCATCACATCTCTCTTAGTGATCCTCCTCTTCTCATTCTCCCTGAGCCACCACTCCTTATTCTCCCCTGCTATGGATGGTCTTGAACCCTCCAACGTCTTCCGTCACCATGAAATGATCGGCTACAAACGCGCGAGACGTTAATAATTCACAGCGGACGCCAGTCACTAACACATCCAGGATTCAGATGTAAAAGTAACTGTTATTCTTAACTCTACATCGTAATTAAATATAAGCTTGCTGAATCGTGAGCAACATCAATAAACCATGTTTTCAAATCCCTTTCTGAGAGCTACGCCAGAGTTTCTAAGCCAAATAATTCTTTGAAAGTTCTCCCGGATTTTTTTTTTTTTGTTTTTACAGGGAAGCAACAGGTGCTCAGCATCCTCTTCTCTTATTAAGAAAATGAAGAGAAAAATGAAAAAGATATGGATATAATTAATCACATATTAATGAGGAAATTCAAGCCAGGGATATAACAAAGGCTATTCATTCATCTCTAGTAAAATCTTACATAAAAGTTGGTGCAGCACATATACTCATTTTAGACGTGGGTACTGTACATGTGATAACAGAAGTTGATGTACACACGCATGCGCCTGTACACACGTCTGTACACACGCATGCGCCTGTATCTTAGCACACAATGTCCGTGTCTCTCACAACGACCCACCACTAACAAGGAGCTCCTTGAAGATACCCGACATTTACTTCCTTCATGCACGATCTTGTTCTCTCCTATGGCCACGGGTCATCATCCTATGACGTCTCCGTGTACAGGAAATCTTTCGTTTAGCTGGCATTCTATACGACTCCCTGACGTAACCCACAGAAAGATTCAACGATAACAAGTGATCGCAATGTCTTAAAGACTTGCACGTTGGATACAACTTTAATCACTGGATAAAATAAGTATTCTATAAATTTCCTTAATATCTACATTGCTTCTTACATGAACACCAGCTCATAAGGTCATCACAGGCAAGCACACACATGCGCGCGCACACACACACAGACACGCACACACCGAAAATAAACGTGCCCTCACAAATAGGTTTTGACACACACTTCGTGGTGTAGTGGTTAGTTTTGCGACTATGGATATCACGGACTTCCGTTTGACTCCTGGACAGAGGGATCAAGCTTATAATAAGCCAGGCCAAATGTTTATCATGCCATCTGCGGTATATGGGGAATGACGTGATGTCAGGCGGGTGATCCAGTTCAAAGGAAACTGTTGGGCCTGGTCGTGGATGCCTGGCTCTGGTTTTGGTGCAAGTTCTTATGTTCCCGCTATTACCTCGCGAAGGCAGAAAAAGTAATTACGTGTAACAACAACAACAATAATAATAATAATAATAATAATAATAATAATAATAATAATAATAAAAATAATAAAATTAATATCACTAATAATAATAATAATAATAATAATAATAAATAATAAAATTAATATCACTAATAATAATAATAATAATAATAATAATAATAATAATAATAATATCGGGTGTTGCAACCTTCAAGTGGAGAGACTTTGGACCAATATGATTTCTGACGCAATAAAATCTGCTTTATTGGAGAGAGAGAGAGAGAGAGAGAGAGAGAGAGAGAGAGAGAGAGAGAGAGAGAGAGAGAGAGAGAGAGAGAGAGAGAGAAACTACTGATAAAGCTGCAACTGCTGTCCCTCCTAAAACATACGATTTTGCATTAGAGTCATTTCCCAAACAAAAATGAAACATATTGCGTTTAACTGCTACCTGTTGAAATGTAAATAACAGAAAGAATGAAAATATTTTTGGAGCACAGTAACGGCTGGTTAGGTTCATTTCAACGACTGGGCGACTTCCAACCGCAATGCGCTGGATTTAATATGAAAAAAAAACACAAAATTCCCATAGACTCATGATGTGATGCACCGTGGCTGATGGCTATGGTGGCACTCGGAGTGGTGCACTTTGAATGGTGGTTATGTCCAACTACTGCTACTACTACTAACAGTCATCGTAATCATGTTGAACAAGGGTAATCACAGAGTAATAATAATAATAATAGGGGGGAGAGGGGAGAAAGAATACCTCCCACGTATTCCCTGGGTGTCGTAGAAGGCGACTAAAAGGGAAGGGAGCGGGGGGCTGGAAATCCTCCCATCTCATTTTTTTTTTTAATTTTCCAAAAGAAGGAACAGAGAAGGGGGCCAGGTGAGGATATTCCCTCAAAGGCCCAGTCCTCTGTTCTTAACGCTACCTCGCTAATGCGGGAAATAGCGAATAGTGCAGTCTTCACTCCCACAGCCCGAGCTGGGCCTAGGCTACAAGACTGGGTCATTGGTCGACCAAGCCGTTGGAAGCCGCAGACTTCAGGCCCACATTAGCCCAAACAGCCTGGCTGGTCTGGTACAATGGGTGGGTACTTGTCCAGTGCACTCTTGAACTTGTCTATCGTGCATCACATGCTGTTTCTAACGGGAAATGGTAATGAAAAGTGATGGGCCCTGGGTGTCTAAGGTGCTCTCTCTTTTCGTGCATATGGCCCCTTTGGATTTCAGAGGTAGTAATCTATAAAGTCTTCCAGGCCTTTCGTGCCAGTAGGATGTTATTTTTGAATGTAGGCTGGGAACCGAACCTTCTGGGATTCTCCAGATTAGATGACTGATCTCCCTCTCCCGTCTGCCCCTCCAGGGAGTACAGCCTCAGCGTTTTCAGTCGTTCTCAGTAATCTAGTTCCATTACCACATCAATATGAGCTGTGAAAGATCTCTATCTAAATCCGCAATTTCGCCTGTCTGGTAGTGATATTACAACGCAGCAATACTCAATTATTGACAGAAATAAATGCCTTGAACATCATCATTGGGTTTTCAAACCTTGTCTTGAAGATCCGCACGATCCAGCGTGTCATCCTTCTGTATAGGGCAACCGTTGTTTTGTTGTGTTCGCTGAAGGTTAGTTGTAAGACATTACTACTCCAATATCTTGTACATTATTTATCTGGTTTATGACAGAATCTACTTCTGACCAGTATTCTGTCTTGTTTTTGATTTCATCGTCTTCTCCATACGGAGGAATTGAAATTCATCTCCATGTCTCTTTGTCGCCTTTCGGCATCTTCCATTGGTGCAATTTCCATGATCATTCTTATATCACCTACAAGAATGATATGTAACTGTGGCTCGTGTTCGCGTCAATGTCAGATAAAAAAAATGAGAAACAGGAAGGGTGCAAGTACAGTTCCTTGGGGGACTGAGCTTTTTACTATGGAGGAATTGAATATGGTATAGTCTACAACTACTTGTTGTGATCTGTTACTTAGGAAGTTGTATATCAAACCCCCAATTTTCCTAGTTAATCCCATCTTTCTTATTTTATGTACTATGACAAAATGGACACAACTGTCAAATGTTTTTACAAAGTCTACGTTTTCCACATCTTCAACAATCCTACCATAATGGTCAAGCAATTGACATGGGCAAGATGTTTCCGCCCTGAAACCTTGTTTTCCTGGGATAAGAAGCTTTATGACGTCCATAAATTGAATCAACTTGCCTCTTGAGAGCTTTCGATGATTCTAATGATGTGCGATGTCAACGCTCACGGTCGAGAAGTGGGAGGAGGTACCGACAAGACGGACCAGGAATGTTTCTCGCCCAGAACAGCGGTAAGGCATAAATAAGCAGATTGAGTCCAGGTGAAGGTAGCCAAGCGAGAGGTTCTGGAGGGCCATTCAACAACTGGTGAAGTATTTCATTAACCGAACTGGGATACGACAAGAGCGTGGAAAGGTCGTTGGAAATCTATTGTTACCAGTGATATTACACGGCCAACAAGACGAAGCGAAAACAGACTTCTTCACAGCATATGGTCTTTCATAAGTCACCTCACAGTACACCCTCTTCCCCACAACACCTACCACATAATCTTAACAGATCCCATCAAACTTCCTTCCTCTAGACACTTCTCGAACGTATCCACTTTCTCCAGGTACCTTTCTGGCATAAACCCTCCACAAGACATTTCATTAGCATTATTCTCTACCCTTGGACACTTCCAAGCAATCACCCGTCCTGTAATCACTTCCCATTCTTCGTCCCTCACCTCTTGGCACTCACCCCATCCTATGACACCTCTCGGCTCTCTTCCATTCCCCAAGGTATCAATATAGTACTCTCTCTACTTTTTTTTTTTATAAACTTCCTATATTTTACTCCTACAGCTCTCAGCATTATCCCGTCTCTACAGAAACTTTCTAGACCTCACTTTCTTTTCCAGGCACCTCCTAGCACCCCACCACTTCCCTATGACACCTCCCAGCACCCATCATTTCCCTTAGGCACTTCCCAAAAAAGCTCATTTCCCTGAAACATTTGTCATTCACAACTCAGCATAGGCATCTCCCTTACACTCATCCTCCTCTCCCTGGCAACTTCCAGTACTGTTCCCTCCCTAGGCACCTGACACCATCGTCCCCCGGTGCCATCTGCCACCACTGTCCCCCACGTCACATGCCAGGGCTGTCCCCTTCCTCCTGGCACCTCTCAATCCGCGTTCCCTTCCCTGACACCCACCAGCATCCCAGTGGCACTTACCAGCACTCACTCCTTACCCGGCTCCTACCACTAACCACTCCTCCTGGTGCCTGTTTACCCAGGCACCTGCCGCTACCTACTTCTCTTACCGGCACCTTGCTGGCACTCACAACTTCCTCCTACAACTTACCAGCACTGTCACCTTCTCCTGGCACCTGCCACCACTCATCCCTTCCGTTAGCACCTACCAGCA
Organism: Panulirus ornatus; assembly: GCF_036320965.1. NCBI lineage: Eukaryota > Metazoa > Arthropoda > Malacostraca > Decapoda > Palinuridae > Panulirus > Panulirus ornatus. Next base: position 5,574,097 of record NC_092264.1, read on the forward strand.
CTGTTTCCTTCTTCTGGCACCTGCCAGTACCGCACCCTCCCCTTGGCACCTGCTAGCACAACCCCCACCACCGCCCCTCTCTCCTTGGCACCCGTAAAACATACCAGTACTTATCTTATCCCTGGCACCTGCCACTACCCCTACTACCTGGCACCTAACTTAATACCCTCCACCCCAGGGATCTGCCAGCTCCCACACCTACCCCCCTGGAGTCTACCAGCTCCCACACCTCCCCCTCTGGAGTTTACCAGCTCCCACACCTCCCCCTCTGGAGTTTACCAGCACACACTGATGCTCACCCTAGCGTCTGCCATACTACTACACACCACTCCTCGTTCCTTCTCTTCCCAACAGTTACCCCATTACTCTCCCTCATCCTCTGAACAATTGCCTTCCACTACGATGCCATTTTCCGAGTCTCCCTTCCCCAGTATCTCCCACACACACACCCTGCCCTGCCCCCTCCCATCTTGTCTCCGGCGAAGGGCCAACTACACGTCTGACTCGTCGCCAACTCATCCACCTTGTTCAGTCGTAACCTCAACCATTTCAATTGGATTCGTCATCCTGTTTCACGCCGCCGTCAGAGTAGACAGCCTTGGAACACGTTGTGGACCAGTTTGCATGCATTATTGTGGGTAAATTTGCATGAAATATAGTGGCTAATTTGCATGCGGCATTTGGATCAATTTGCATGAGGTGTTGTGAGCCGACTCACAGGTGTTATGGGGAAAACTTGCAAATGTTGCAAGACAATCTACAGATGTTGTGGTACAACTTACGTTGTGGTGAAATTTGTAGAGGCCGTGGGACAATTTGCCAGAGCAACAAGACAATTACCAGTTCCGAGGCACAATATGTTGATGTTGCTGGACAATTTGCATATGTTGCCGGGCTATCGATATTGTGTGACGCTTTGTGGATATTGTGGGACCATAAACAGGATAAATTGTGTGACAATTTGCATGCGTTATGGGCCAATTTTCAGTTATTGTGAGACATTTTTCAAGTGCTGCTGTGAGCTAATCTGCAGACGTGGAACAATCTACCAACAGGAGCGGATAATTTCCATTTACTACGGGCTAATAGACCTGCCTCGTGATGGAAAATAGACTGTAGGAGTTGGAAGGAAACCAAAGGCATTACAGAGTCCCCAAAGCATACCTATGGACAGAAGGAAGCATGTATCGAAGTGCCTAATCTTCCAGTTGTCAATACACACATGTAATGGTGGTAAGTAGCAACATTCCTAGTGCTTAGTGACACAGTAAAGGAGGAAGGATGCAGACTGCAAGAAGCTCCTCTCGAGGGCACAAGCCAGATAAATATTTGTAAAAAGAAAACTAGAAAAGCAGGAATATGGCGGAAAGAAAGGACGTTCAAATTTAGCAATAAGAAAGGGATAAGTTGAAAGATCGACCAATTTTTATCTACGGTTTGTCTAAGTGAAGATGGAAAGTTTTTAGTTTCTTTAAAAACTTTAAAAAGTTGCGAACTTTTCGTGACCAAATTATGAGAAACACCATCGCACCAATAACCCTCTTCAGTCAACCAGCATAGTTTATATGTACTCCTGCCCAGAAGATAGTTGTGAACTTCAAAACAACGTGAACTATATCAGTATGACTGCTATATCACTCACTCGACTCTTAACACCTCTCATCTTCAAAACAGACGCCCTATACTAAATATGCAACAAAACATGAATTTCACTCGTCTGCAAAAAGGTATTTTCGCGGTGTGCATCAAACATCCACGTAAAGAAATAACAGAACGACTAATTTCACATGAATATTAATCAACCAGTCTTATAAAAACCTTAAAATTTACAACCAAGACAGTGAGAAGTGCCCTACCAGAACAGACGGCCAAACTGCAACTCAATCATCAAAACTTACCTGAAAATAAAGAAATAAAAGATTTTAGTACCAAGGTATATTTCGATTTAGTGATTAAATATAAATCAGTTCAGCGCAATAAAGCCAACTCTATATGTTAAATGTTAATCTTTATTATGAATTACGGAGAACATGCACAGATACGGTACGAGCTCTGGTTATACGTGAGGCATATGATGGAAAAGAAACAATGTCATCTTTTGGGTCTACTTTGATGAACGCATTCCTAAAGACCAGCAGCAAGTCGTATCCCTCCACCGTGTCAGTAACTGATGGTACAAAAACTATCTCCATTCATGTTCACTGTCATCCTACATCACTAATCTGTCCGTCTCTCTTTCTTCTCTTTCATCACGTCTTCCACACTAACCTGTCAAACTGATGTGGCTAACATCGTTTTCAAAATGATTACCTAACCCTATTGCTCAACTATTAATTGAGAAAAAAAGATGTAACTTTTCTTTTGTTTTGTATGTGGAGAAAGTTCTACACTCATGGGGAACGTTCTCTTGGACTTTTTCAACTATAATACAACTTTTTTTGACTAATCTATGCTGTCTCGATTCACAATTTCCTTATGTAGTTTAAAATTCCATTTACCTACTACTTGACTTCTGTCCCTCACAGTAACTAACATGGCACGGGCAAAACATTTCCAGATCACAGGTAAAGGAAACGATAATTGATATCAATCAGGACTCCAAAGGTGTTCTCGAGAGATGATGATATCATAAACGCCTATCCTCGAGTGGCGGATCTCCACACAGAACGCATGGGAAGCAGCAGAGCCTCTGGTACAAGCCTGCCAAGCGGGAACACAAAGCTCAAAAGAACAGTGGACGATATGAAACCTGTGGAACTGAGAGATCAAAAACATCTCGTCGTATGGAGAGGAAAGTTGAGAGAGATGATGCCACAATTAATGAGACGGAAGGCTGTCGATTTCAATCTGGTTTGTCCATTCGAGAGGTGGAGTAGATATAAAATAGTTTTTCACTCCAAAAAGAAAAAAGCACCTACATAATATTCCCAGCTCACGAGAAAAGGGCTTTGTGATGCTCAGTATGTAAGGTTACCATGATAAACTGAAGGATATGAAGATCCACAACATAACTTCTTTCTTTCTTTCTTTCATACTATTCGCCATTTCCCGCGATAGCGAGGTAGCGTCAAGAACAGAGGACTGGGCCTTTGAGGGAATATCCTCACCTGGACCTCTTCTCTGTTCCTTCTTTTGGAAAACTAAGAAAAAAAAAAAAAAAAACGAGAGGGGAGGATTTCCAGCCCCCCGCTCCCTTCCCTTTTAGTCGCCTTCTACGACACGCAGGGAATACGTGGGAAGTATTCTTTCTCCCCTATCCCCTATGTTATTAAAATGTTGAATGGTGATGTTTTGAAGCTACACGAAGGGAAACAAATAATTCTCAGAAATATACGAGAAATGGCGTTTTAGTACTATGTAGTTTAGCAATGTCCCTGCGTCCCCATTCTCTGAGACGCTATACAATTATTTCTTAACATCTTTTCTAACAAGCTTCTTGCTTGACTTCATATTTTGGACTCTGGCTGCTCTATCTTTGCATCTTTCAAACAGCTCATCGTTGACGTCATCAGTCTGGTTAAAAACATTAGGTTCGTACTCAGGTCAACTCAACTCCTTTCTCTATCCAGGTAAGCAAATCTAAGACCTCTAACCTGCCCCTGTCATCCAACTCTCTTAATTCTGGTAACCTTTAAGTAATCCTCCTTTGGAGGTCTTTCAGATCTTAAAGTGGGTTGCGAAGATCAGACTTGAGAAGATTAATCCAGTTCTGGCATAATGTAGGACGAGAACAGCTCATTAAGTACTTTGTTACGTACGTACTTGACTATAATTCTAGTACACATGAAAACAGCTTGTCTTCTTCATCATTCTCTTACGGTGGGATACTGGAGATAGATAGGGTCAATATCCATGCCTAAGTGTCTCTCACACAATGATTCCTTCAACTTATTTCCTGTGAGATAACATCCACATGTTTACATGTCACTATAAACCTATGAATAATCCATGCGTATCTGATCATAATTTTCATAATGTCATTACAACTGCAGTTCATCATCTTCGTCAGGCAGGTATTTACGCCAATTACTGGAACACTGGCTTACCAGACAAGTCTGACATGTTTCCGGGCGTCTGAGGCGACTTCTGGGCGCTTCTGCTAATGACTGATCTGGGGAAAAGTTTCCGGTCTCTTAAAAATTGAGAAAATAATTAGGCCAGTCCAGAAACTCATCATGAGACGAACTTAAGTCACACTCGGGTCTAGGTACCTTCAAAATTTTTCTTCCAAGTTAAAAGTTGTTGCTCTTCTTCGAAAAAAAAAAAGATTACATTAAAGAGCTAATTTTTGTAGCTCCTTGAGGTCATGTTCAGCATTTTTCTCTTGAAATCTCATTATTGCTAATGGAATTGAATGAGATAATCTTCATTTCTCTATGATGGTCAGCGAGTGGTTTGGCAAAGTAAGGGCTTCTGAGGGAGGATATAAACGACCACAGATTACTACACAGTGATACTGTATATTACAAGTAACTTCATTGAAAAATTATGGGTAAAAAACGTGTTGAGTAAATAATCTGAGTTCACCGAAGACCCATTACAACTTTGGTTTCATATTTTCATGGTGAGATTCGTACATGAGTAACACAACATGCGAGTCTCTGGCGTTACTAATCATGGGTTCGAATTCTGAGAGCAGCAAATCGGCCTACACTCAACCCCTATCTAGATTAACTGCTGTACAAATTATCGTATGGTCTTACTATTACCTGTACTATTGTACAAACTGCTATTGGTTCCTACTATTACCTCTAATAGTCCACCAATTGTTACTTGGTCAGACTCCGCCTTTCACTACTGTCACCTGAGTCTTGATGTCATTAATACTTGTACTACCTGCATTGTTGTTTTCTGTGCCTATTCGATTTGTGAAAACCTCCTCTTCTGCTTCTTTCATACCACAATCCTTACCTACTTTCTATTTCCCTTCTCCCTTTGTATTCTCTCTTCCATTTTCTCTTCCTCCGTTCTACTGACAATGAAGGAAATACAAAATCTTTAAATTGCTCTTCTCACACTGCGATGATCGGCAGGTCGCGTTTTTACCTTCTCCTCCCCCAGTGCTCTTGACATTTTACATAGGAATGAATACCAGCTGGCCACTATCAGTGCTAGCAGGTGCCGCTCCTGGAACGGCCAGAAGTGCACTGCTGTGAATGCAAACATCACATGAATACCAAGATTTAGCAAGGCATTCGGTGCCTGAGACCCGCTGGGAGTACAGTGGGTCCCTCAGGTAATTCATTCTTCATCTTTGTCTTGGCCTGTATGGTACTTTCCTGTTCTACGTTCATATATGCTACTCTCGTCCCGGCTCACGTCTTCGCCTACGTTCGCCAAACTTACTATATATATATATATATATATATATATATATATATATATATATATATATACCCCAATCATCTGCACTGCTTCCCTGTAAGCACAACCCAAACGCCTCTTTCACTAGCAACTTCACTTAATCGTGCCACCACTCATACTTGCTAATCTGCCTACCTCCCACATTTCGCATGTCACATACATCTCTCGCACATGCCACCATTGCTTCCCTAAATACCTCCCATTTCTCACCCACTCCCCTCACTTCATTTACTCTCACCTTTTGCCATTCTACACTTAATCTCTCCTGGTATTTCTTCACGCTAGTCTTTTCCTTAAACTCATTTCCTCTCACCACTCCCTCCTCCCAGATATAGTTTCCTCCTTTCGTAAAGCCTCAACAAATCTTCAATCTTGCCTCACAAAACAGTGATAAGACATTCCACCACCTGTCCATCTCAGCACATTTACATCCAAGAATGTCTCTTTTACATGCCAATCAATTAACATGTTATCCAATAATGCCCGGTGACCATCTCTCCTGCTCACATACGTATGTGTATGTCCCACTTTTTAAACCAGGTATTCCCAACCACCAGTCCTTTTTCAGCAGACAACTCTACAAACTATTTCTATTCATTATAGTGAATACCCCAAGCCCCCAATCATATCCTAAACAGCTACATTACCCCCCATCGCATCAAAACTGATGACACACTCACTCAGTTGCTCCTAGAACACTTGCCTCTCGTGATCTTTCTTCTCACGGCCAGGTGCATAACCACTGATAATCACCCATATCTCACCATCCATCTTCATTTTTACCCATATCAGTCTAGAATTCACTTCCTTATACTCTTTCGCACACTCCTACAACTCCTGCTTCAGTGGTAGTCCTACTCTTTCCTTACCTCTTTTCCTCTCACCATATCCTGACTTTACTTCTGAGACATTTTCAAACCATTCATCCCCTTTACCCTTGAGCTTTATTTCACTTAAGAGTCAAAACACCCAGGCTTCTTTCCTCAGACATACGACCTATCTCTCCTTTCTTCTCATCTTGGTTATATCCAAACACATTTAGACACCCCAATCTGATAAAATATTATCATTATCATTCTTAATGATAATAATATCAATCATAATGCTACTACAACTACTACTACTACTAATAATAATAATAAACATAACATAATAATAATGATAATACATAATAACAATAATAAAAATAATAAATTACGGTTTATTCACTTCACTATGGTCAAACGCTGATAATATCGAGAACAGAGACGCAACCATAACAGAGGGTTACAAAAGATGGTGATGCTGAACAGGTAAATTTTACACAGATAAAAAGGATGTTAATTGGCGTTGCTCACAGTGCTTGGTGTGGGCCTGTTCTGGTGTCGTTATGCAAGCAAGAGTTCGCAGGCGGACCTCAAGACTGTGATGGCTGACTAGCTTGTGGCCGCATGATCAATGGTGGGTGGCAGGTGACAATGGTGAAAAGGATGCGATAACTTTTTCAATTCTGTGCACGTTGGCGTATGCTTTTGTTTTTTGTGTATCTACAGATTTCGGTTACCATCACGTCTATCAAACCTTCGAATTCTTTACAGAGAAACCCGTGACTACTATAGTAAACCGCTTGAATACCGTTTAATGTATAAGTAATAAGTTGTATACCAGGAAAGCTGCAAGAAAAAGGCGCGTAAACAAAGTCCCTCGCAAACTAGGAGAACTGGAAATGCAGATAGCTTAAAACAGAAGGTTTTTTGTGGCAGGACAGTTGTCCCTTGAGGTAACAGGCAAGAAAGTATCTTTAAATTGAGGAGAGCTGCCACCAAAAGCGGTATGTAACACACGAATTCGCCCACGAAGAGACCTGCCTAACGAAACAACATGTCACAAGAGAGTTGCCACTACAGAGGACTTGTCCCTGAAGGAAGATCAGTCTTGAAAGCAAAGTATAAGAGGAAATATGCCTCTAGAGGCAGTATACAGTAAAAGAGCGGCCCCCACAACGAAGCCCGAGGAATGCCAAAGGTGGTCCAGTAAATGGGTGTGGAGTGGGTTCTCCCCGCTACCTGTGCCTGCACTCCTCGCCTGAATGTTAATGGCCAGCCTCTCATGCGCTGCCTCATGCCTTACCTCACACTTCCACCACCACCTCAATACATCCTCCTCCGACTTCTGGAGCCTCGAAGCGAATATCATGATAAAAGTTCCGGCGCGCATATTGATCCAAGCGCGAGTTAACTTCTTGTATGATCTTAATCTCTTTATGCTTGACGGTGAGGGTACAGACCTACAGGTTCAAGCCGGCCCTACTCGAAGATCAAGTTTATTACCTAAATAATTGAACGTCCATAGTTCACCTGTCGGTTCTATGCCCTGTTAGTACTTTTCCAAGGTAATGTACATGATCTTCACCTCAAAGATTTGACCATTTTCACACGAAACTGGTGCTTGGCAGAGTGTACTCAAAAGTTCGTCTACTTTACTAAACTACATCTGTAACCCTGAACCTCTGGTAGTTGTGTGTCACTTTGGTGTATAACGCGTGACTACCACATCTAGGCAGGTTGTCTCCAACACAAGATTTCCAAAAGAGAACTTAAACGCCAAACTGAGGCATCGGTTTAGCCGGCAAAGCTTAAAAGATGTGGCACTATGGTGCTATCATGTGCAGCAGGTAAGTCAAATACCTTGATTGTCATATCTATTACACCAACAGAACTGGAGATCAGCCGTTAAGTGTTAGGTCCACATGGGTTACGATGATGGTAACACCATCATTCCTCCTGATATGAGAAACGTCCAGTACATGTGACGCTGTGACTCGTTATGATGTGTATGAACACACAGCAACACATGCTAGAACAGGAGTGACAGCTGGAGGGAACACACAGCAACAGAAAAATATGTACTTAAAATTTGGACAGAGTTGAAAATCCGAAAAAATAAAATATTACGAAAAAACAATATGATCTTTGACACTAGCTGCCCTGGACGATTTCATGGGTGGGAAATGTTCATTCTCTCTCTCTCTCTCCTTCGTATAGTCATACAAAATCCACACACACACACACACACACACACACACACGTACCACTAGGGCACGCCTAATTTGACCCCCAGCTTTCGCACCATGTTCCCTGCCACCATCTATTTCTACAGTTGCCGCCGTCAACTAGCATACGAGTGCACTACCTGGTATCATCTCTGAACCAGCTCCAGCACTCACTCAAAGCCATGCCAGTAATTCCACTTGAATACGTAAGTTACGAAACGATGCTCATACCATTGTTCATCTACTTACAATGATCTTATCAAATGTGTTCACGTAATGTAAGGGCAAAGTAATGGAAAGACGATAACAGTACAAAAGATCCCCCATAGGATAGGCTGTCATGGCTTCAGTAAGGAAGTGTTACGAAACTGTCGGCTTCCCCACCAAGAGTTAAACCTGCTTATCCTATCACAAACTTGATTCTCTCTCTCTCTCTCTCTCTCTCTCTCTCTCTCTCTCTCTCTCTCTCTCTCTCTCTCTCTCTCTCTCTCTCTCTCTCTCACACACACACACACACACACACACACACACATGTACTTACACAAGGTATAAGAGACCAAAGGAGGAGTACATCCGAGTAAGACAGGCGGTACAAAGAAACTTTGAAAAGAATATTGTGAACACGGCAGGGGAAAATCCAAATCTTTTCCAGAAATTCTTCAAGAGCAGAAGGTTAGGTTAAGGTTAAGGGAATCGTGGGGGATTATAATTAAGGATTATGTCAGGATATGTCAGGAACTGAAAGAAAAAAGTCATAGCCACAATACTGGTGAGACTGGAATGGGAAGAAACTTTTGGAAAATGCTGATATATGTAGAAACAGCGTTAACCAAACACTAATGCGTCCATTACCCGTATGAAGCTTATGGTCCGGATGAAATTTCACTGTACGCGCTGAAGATGTGTGCAGACACACTAGACAGACCTTCTGAAATAGCGTGCGAGATGTTGCTGGAGAAATGCTAGGTGCCAAGGGATGTACAGAGGGCAAACGTCATATCCATCTATAAGAAAGGAGACAGGGAAGAGATGCTGATGAGTGTGGTCTGTCAGGTAACGGAGAAGTTCATCAGAAAGGAAATAGACGAGTCTCTACTAAGCAAAAATGACCTAGGTGTGAGGCAACACGGTTCGAGACGAAAGATTCTTATGAGAGAGTGAGCTTTCTCTTAGACAAAAGGAGAGGCTTGGCGACTGTGTGTAGTCTTGACTGCCAGAAAGCATTTGACACTGCACCTCATGGAAAGCTCATTAAGAAGCTGGATCACCAGGAAGGAATAAGGAGGAGACTCCTCCAGTGAATAGAAGATTATCTCCAGTGACAAGGATCAAAGGACACATGTCAGACGAACATTCTCCAGGTGGGTGCAGGTCACCCCTGGAGTACCCTAGTGTTGTGTTCTGGAACCATTTGTCTTTTTGATTTACGTAAATGTCTTGCCAGAATGTATGGACTCGTACCTGAATGTTTACATATGATGCAAAAAATCATAAGGGAAGTGAAAAGCGAGCTTGACTGCACGTACTTACAAGGTCATACAATGTTGATGAAAGTCATCTCCAACGAAGGAGAACGGAAGCGAGAGAAAGACTGCCTTTACATGATTATCATCTGGTAGGAAAAAAACTTCAGGGCTCTGTGTATGAGAGGTATATGGATACGGAAATATTCAGCAAACTGTACATATCCCACATAAGGCTAAAACTGGAGCAATGAATATAAAAGGAAAAAAATATATGCTTCCCAGAATTAGTTACCGCACGTATAATATCACAAAGATCTAACAAAGATGGTTCAGAAGAAGGAAACAATGATGCTACCAGAATAAAGACATCTGAATTACAGGGAAATAGTAGAAGCCTTAATTTTGCCCTACATGGAAGAGAAAAAAAGAGGGGTGACCTGATCACACCACTTATGTTTTCAAACTCTACTGATGTAGACAGTGAACCTGTCTTCGAAAGACGCAGGGATAAAACAAACACAGTACATACCATGAAAATGAGCAAGAAATGTGTTATATAATGAAGTATTTTGACATTACAAGAGTACTGGATGACTGGAGTATGCCGACTGAAGATATGGTTATCATATACATACAGGGTATACCTCTAGGTCGTAAAAACCCCATCACATTTTCAAGCTATACCTCACACAGAGCTGGACGCATTCAAAGGCCAAACCCGCGAGGAGATTCTGAAAATTCAAACTTGCAGAATCGAGAGGTTCAAGAGCTGGCAATGTATACAGCCGTAACACAAGATGATGACAGCCAGCGACACTCAAGATACGACCTGAGCTGCAGGAAAGCCACGCCAATCTGGTCATTCTGGCTCAGTCGTTCTTTCATATCGTAAGCTGCAACTTTCAGGACATCCTGAAGCACCACAATGCCTCTCCAGTATGAGACCAGCCACTTCTATAATGTCTGATCTAACTCTCAGCCAAGGGATATATGCTCTCCGTTTCCATCTCTTATGCAAGATTCCAAATACACTGATTCAAAAGCTTTCCATCCCGCCATCGCGTGTTTCACAAGTGGTAAACTCCTGGAGATGCACTACAGATATCGTAAATGTTTTCTGTGAGCAATATTGTTCTCTGTCCGCATCTACACGTTATCTTTGGTTTCGTTTTCCTTCCAGTGTCAAGTGAATTCTTAATACCCAGTAAACTGGACCAAAATTTGAAATGCTTTAATCTAAAGCAGGTTATTATAGTAACTGGGAATATGGGGAGTTAGTTTAAGGGAAGGTAAGAGTAGACTTTCTCCGTAACTGTTGCAGGAATCCTTGTGAACAGTATAGAAAGGGAAGAGAAATGCTCAATACGTGTCTCTCTATGTTAGCTCTTCAAGGGGGTGAGATATGCAAAATTATATGGACAGAAAGGAAGACAAAATGAGAGCACTTGAAGCATAAGAGAACCACACTACATAGGGGTGTGTGCAGTTTGGACGCGTTCATAAAAAGGAAGATCATCTGTGGAAGAAGTCATACTTCTTCTCTCTTGCCGGTTTTTCCGTAAGCATCTGAGGTCAACCTCGCCTGATAAGCGTTTCAATAAACTTTGTGAGAATCCTTCCGATATATATATATATATATATATATATATATATATATATATATATATATATATATATATATATATATATATATATTCTCGCCATCCAAACCCACACAAAAAACATCATACTGAAACCTTGCGCTACAAGAAACCTGAGGACTTGTTAATTGCCTGTGTGTTGCACATTTTGGAAGAACACGGTCAGCGTCCTCCCAAACTCGGGGGTAAGTGGGGCGGGAAGTTCCATCTTCCATCCGACAGCAGCTCCTCCAACACCTCAAGCCTGATGCATCGCCTTCAAGTTATGCTTGATTACATTTCTCCCATCACCGCCTGAACAACCTCTAATATTCAGGTGATTTGCATAATTCTAAAGGCTGTTGAGGGAAAGCTGTATGTCAAGCTGGGTGTGATGCTTCGCTCATTAGTAATGTCCGCGGTAGAGGGCCACAGTGCCTGTGTGGCCACAGTATATGTTGTGGCCACAGTACCCCGAACGGTGCCACAGTGCAAGTTTAGGCCATATCACCGTCAAAACATGGCCACAGTACATGTTGTGGCCACAGTACCACCGTAACGGCGCCACAGTGCAAGTTTAGGCCACATCATCATCATCAAAACATGGCCTCAGTATATGTTGTGGCCACAGTACCACCGTAACGGCGGTACAGTGCAAGTTTAGGCCATATCACCGTCAAAACATGGCCACAATACATGTTGTGGCCACAGTACCACCGTAACGACACCACAGTGCAAATTTAGGCCACATCGCCGTCAAAACATGGCCGCAGTAAATGTGGTCACAGCAGTACCACTGTCCAATATCGTGAGCATATTACCACCAAAACAGGACCACGCTGCATAAATTGGCCACACCATTAGTGGGGCCACAGTACCTCAGAAAATTCAGGAATGTTAAGTAATGGAAAATTCAGACTGAAAATAATATATATAGACAAATGTAGTTGGACTACCAGTGTTTGGAAACGAGCTAACATTCACTGAAAAATATGATAACGTAATGGTTGAGTTACGTTACGTAGTAAGTCAAGACACGAACAGAACAGGATCGAATCAAGACCAGAGCCATAATCTTAGCAACTACAATGAACCAAAAAAAAAAAATGAGAGACAATGAACTGGGGAAAATGGATTACGTATCAATGATAAAAGTAACTGTTGTGTGAGGCTCAGTGATGCTTACAATGAGGGAGTAGGAGGAAGGCACCTGTAGCTGCAAACAAGAATAGAAAAACCCAAATATACCGTTCAGATAGTGTAAACACACGAAGAAGTGTAGACGAACGTTGTGTTTATATAATTACCCAGACAGTTGAAACGTGAGCGACATGACGAATGTTTTCGTAATGTTTCTTAAATGTGTTTTATGTTTCTCCTCTCTTACCGAGTCGTAACACAGTTTTGTCTTTTTTTTTTTCCAAGGGAAAACAAAGCTTGGGGGGGCCCTGAACCTGACATTAGGACGAGAGCCCTTGCAAAAGACGCATTATCTCAGTCTCCCAGCCAGGAGAAAGACAATATGAAAGGAAAACAAAACAAATCGCAAAGCTAAAAGCGTACGACTTGGCTTGACGCTTTTGTTGAAACTCAAGATCAAGAAGGAGACTTGATCTGCCACTCCCACCCTGCCATTCCCAGGGTGGTACCTTCCTCACGCTGCCCTTCCATGGTCACAGTGATACAGGGTTCACGCTGCTTTCCCCAGGATGACGTAGGTAGTGCCCCCAATGTGCCCTTTTCCCCCCCAGGTCACATTCACAACCGCCCGCCATACCCCACAACAACACAGCCTCAATAAGGCACCCGAGACAAGACTTACTTTGAGGCTCCTAAACACAACACCTCAGTTGCTCATCCACGAGGAAGGACAAAAGTCATTCCCCGTTGTTTGTAGAGCGTTGAACGGTTGCCAGAAACTGTTATTTTCTTGTGTTTGCAGAGATGATGGCCAGTTAGGGCCATCTGGCCTTCCCCACGCCCACTCATCCCTCAAGGGTATAACTTACGTTGAATGTAAGTGAAAAAATCAACACAAGAATCCACTCATATGAAGTTAACTTTGGTTTCAAGAAGTTGATCAGTAATGGTAATGTGCTGTCAACACCGATGCCTTCCTGATGTGTATGATCCAACTCTCTTGTGTGACATCATCTACGTAGGGTGTGTGTCTGACACTACGGGTAGCTTACGTCTACCACGGTGGCGCACCCTACGTGCACATCAGTAGCCACCATTAAGGGCGTGTCTGCCACGCACAAAGCCCTCTGAGGTGTGTTTACCGACCTAATTGGCAAGGGGTCTCACCCGCCAATGGCAGAATACACTCCAAAGTGGACATCTGGAACTTACCAAAGTTACCTCTACAGAGGGACAGGGTAGCGTGGAAGCGGAGTTATCCCCCACCCCACAGTGGCCAAAATTACGGTGTAACGTCACAGCACACATTAGCCCCCACCTACCTCCCACCCGTGCCTCCCGCTACCTAAGTGGTGATGTCCACACAGTACCAGGTGGAAGGAAAAGTTTATCCACGTAATCCCACAAATGTCAGAATCCACCGTCACTCTCACAACATGGCTGTACATCATCCAACATGGCTGTGCATCATCTAACATGGCTGTACATCATCCAACATGGCTGTATACATCATCCAACATGGCTGTACATCATCCAACATGGCTGTACATCATCCAACATGGCTATATACATCATCCAACAAGGCTGTATACATCATCCAACATGACTGTATACATCATCCAACATGACTGTATACATCATCCAACATGGCTGTACATCATCCAACATGGCTGAACATCATCCAACACGACTGAACATCATCCAACATAGTTGTACATCCAGAAGATAAGACAACAGAAGATAAGATAGTGCCAGAGGTAAGATACAAGGAGAGAAAATAAAGCAAAGAAAAAATAAATGAAAATGGAGTGGTAAAGATACGATATGGGAACATTACAAAGTGGGAAGAAGATGAAGCAATGGCAGAAGAGGGCTTAATGGTGATGCACAGACAGATTTTAACCCAAAGAAAAGAAGGGAAGTTTCACAATCACAAAAACAAGAAGCAGAAGATAGCAGAAGGGAAGTTTCACGATCACAAAGAAAGAAGCAGAAGATAGCAGAAGAGATCTGAACTAATATGGTGGTGAGATGGCCTGTGACTAACTGGTACAAGAACAAAGAACGCGGAAGATCCGATTTGTCAAGGAGGAGGAGGAGGAAAACGAGAGCCCGCCTGGAATCGAAGAGATAAAGGCGGGAAGACACAAGGAGGAGCGCAGGACACACAAGTAGTTCCTGGAGTAAACAAGGGAGGAAGACGGCAAACACCCGGGGAGGGTGAGGAGGTATGACACGATATTCACGGCCAAGCAGCCACAAGACCAAAAAGGGAGCGTTCGCTGGTGTGAGATGAGTGATCCACGGTGTGATATGAGTGAGTGATCCACGGTGTGAGATGAGTGATCCACGGTGTGAGATGAGTGATCCACGGTGTGAGATGAGTGAGTGATCCACGGTGTAAGATGAGTGAGTGATCCACGGTGTGAGATGAGTGAGTGATCCACGGTGTGAGATGAGTGAGTGATCCACGGTGTGAGATGAGTGATCCACGGTGTGAGATGAGTGATCCACGGTGTAAGATGAGTAATCCACGGTGTGAGATGAGTGATCCACGGATAGAAAAGGAAAATTTCAGTTAACCACAAAGATAAAGTGATATATGGGAAGGACAATACGGAGAAGAAGAATGCAGAAAGAGAATAAGGACAGGCGAATAAGAGGCTGAATACAGAAGGGATAGGAAATATGGAAAAGGAAGGTACAATGGTATCGTAAAACTGAACGTGAAATAAAACTCATAAGAAAAACACAGCTGCGTGAAAGCGGGTGATGAGAGAAATAACGAGGGGAAAACTGGAGTCGATTCCAAAGGAAGTGTTACAGCGGGAAATTACAGAGATAAAAGAATCGTTATACACACGAGCGGAAAGAAAACAATAGCGTTGCGTTGTGTCAATAGCCAGCAGGAGCGAGGCCTCACAAAATACCAGAGCAGCCCACATTTCAAGTCCAGGCTAACAAGAGCCCCAGATATATACATAAAACTTGGGCGTGAGCAATGTTAAGAGAGGGAAACACCCGAGTGACACAGCATACAGGACACTACCGGAGAGGAGCATGAAAATATATGGGAAGGATTAAGAAAACATTTACACTGCGAACAGGACGAAACACAAAGAAAAATGGGGATAGTGAGGAGGATAGGAAGGGGAGAGAAAAAGGATTATAAGAGGGCAAGTAAGGGCGAGAAGCTAGATAGGCGATGGAAGAGGAGAAATAGGATGGAGGAACAGGAAAACTGCGAGAAGCAAAGAAGCAAGAAGCTCGAGGAGCAGCAAGTGCGTGAGAGAACATGTGGTAAATCTCTGCCGTGGTCTCATGTTTCAGGCCATGTAAGAAGCGGCTGCTCCCTTGTGACGTGAACCGTGAACAACTGTCATTTTGCTTTACATTATGAGGGTGAACTGCTCCCACCGCCTCCACAACCCTCTCTCCCCCACACTGATATTTAGAAACTACATATAAATACACTGACGATTCCAGGCTGGTCAAGCAGAACGAACACTGCCTGATAACTTATGAATCAAATGAGAAACATCCACTCCACACTGAGTACACCACTACATGTGGCCAGACAAACTTGTGACTTGATATCTTCCACTCCCCCCGCAACCACGACACCAACTCAGCGCCGCCATCAAATCAGATTTGGTTCCACAGCAGATGACGCTGATAAGAGAGAAACCCGATGAGCTGCAAGGGAAACTTAAGGACGCCGAGGGGGGAGAGAGAGAGAGAGAGAGAGAGAGAGAGAGAGAGAGAGAGAGAGAGAGACCACTCATCGCCCCCTCCAGATGCTGTTTAGCTTGAGGGTGAGAGGGTGAATCTAAGCCCTCCATGAAAATCACACTCACACACACATAATACAAAACCCTACACCATACATACATATACGCACTTCAGTCTACTCTTCCATTTCAAACTATCCCTTTTTCTGTCCCGCTTTTCTTCTTCCTCCTCCTCCTCTCCTTTCAACCATCCTTTTAAAAGCAAATGTTCAAGCGGAGACATTACTGAAGTTTAGAAACACAAGTATATCAAGCGATGCATTTACACACAGAAAAGTATCAAAGACATTTCTGCTGCAGATTATGTCATAATTATACAACATGGCCAGAAGCCTTCACTACGAGTGTCATGTGATGTTTCCGAAAAGAAAAATACTTGCAGATGAAAATATATATCTTACTGTACAAGTCTCCGTTAAAGATCTAAATATGATGTACTTCATGAAACGATCAGATGTTCATGTACAATGATTACTCTCATGGGTCATCTACACCTTCCCAACCCATTCCTTTTTTGTTGTCCTGAAGACCACTTGGCGATATCTTGAGAAGAACATCTTTATAACATCTTACTAGTTCTACTGGAGTACCTCACAATTGTGTCATGTATCACAGTGTCTTGTGTTGAGGTCAGTGTCATGCACTTGCGTGTCATAGACTGAAGTGTCTCGTACAGTTACCGTTGTATTTGCATGTCATGTACGACTGGGTCTCGTGCCAACTGTCGGTGTCAACTTATGTCTTGCGTCTCGTGCACCGGAGGGTCTCTCACTTAAGCATCCCTTACTTCACTGTCTCTCTCATCCCGTGGATCTCGTACATATTTTTTTCTTAACTGTGTTTTGTTCCAGGATGGGTTCTTGCATCAAAGCATTACGTGTGTGAGGAGCTAGCATGCGAGAACTCTTCTTGCTTCAAGATGACATGTACTTTACCAAGTGACCATCTCTTTTATGGATATCTCGTAACCTGTATCTCGTAATATGAGTTTTAGGTATGAATGCGTCTCGTATTTCGATATCTCGCACTTGATGGTGTCTGGATTGTGTATTGGTAAACCCTTAATGGGTAGTTTACCAAAACGAGTCACGCACCGTATTCTATAACACTGCTTAAGCATGCTAGCAATGTACTAAAATGTGTCTCATATCTGAGAATGTTCACATCTTGACAAGTAGTTACCAGAACGTGTCTCGTATGTACAAAAGTTTGGTACGTGAAATGGTGTCATTCCAAAAAGGACCTCGTATTTGTCTTTATATATATATATATATATATATATATATATATATATATATATATATATATATATATATATATATATGGGTGTCTATTACATGAGCAGAGCTCGCACTTGAAGTTGCCTAGTCCTTGAGACGTGAAAAGTCCTCCCGCCAGGGAGCCCACGACAGATGCTCACCAGCTGGTCGAACGTAAATACTTGGGAGGAGGCTGGTGGTGGTGGTGCTGAACCTCTCTCCAGTAGCCAACACCAACACCAGACCAGCGACTACCACGTCGGAGCGACACAAAGAGAGGGAGAGATACCATGTTCTTCCAGTTGTACCCATTGATGTGACTGGTGTCAGTACACAATGATGTGGAGTGTCAGCACACAGTGATGTGACTCGTGTAAGCACACACTGATGTGACCAGTGTCAGCACACAGTGATGTGGATAGTGTCAGCACACAGTGATGTGACTAGTGTCAGCACACACTGATGTGAATAGTATTGACACACACATGATGTTACTAGGTTCAACACAATGTGACGGAGTATCAGCACACAAGTGATGCGATTTGTCAGCAAAAACTGACGTCACTTTTATAACCCTCGTCAACAGCGTGAAGAAACAAACAATCACTGTCAGCACAAATGTATCACCACTGTCAGACAACACGGCAACCAATGTCCACACACAGACACGACCAGCGTCAGCACACACTGACGTAGATAGCGTGAGCACGAACTAACATTACGTAACACTGTCAGCATACATACACACATGTGACGAACGTCAGCAAGTAATGATATCACAATCAGCACACATAAGTACGAACACCGCTATCATCCGCACATAATGATGCTATCACAGTCAGCATAATTACAGTACTGCTATCCTCAGTACATAATATATATTACGATGCTATCGTCAGTTAGCTCTTAAACAGCATCACCACATGTACATAACACAGTCAGCATACAAACATATCACAAGTCAGCCAAACCCGAGGCTTACGACACGTGCAATCTTTACTTCCACTAAACTTTAAGGGGAAAAAAAAAAACCTCTACCAAGGATTATGATCAAAGAAACAGACGCTCCACTAACTGTGTAAGAGAGTCATGGCCGCTGTTCACAGTGTATGCTGCACACGAAGATTCGTCACCGTTTCCGCCATGATAACCAACATGTAAATTCATTAGATCCTCATCAACACAGACTAAATCTTCCCGCTCGCCAAACTGAAACTGGCCGTCATAATGACCGAAGAAGCAACTGTTACTTCATGTGTTCATCAGTTTGCATTACGTACGTGACGAGTGGCGGGAAGAAGCAACTGTTACTTCATGTGTTCATCAGTTTGCATCACGTCTGTGACGAGAGGCGGGAAGAAGCAACTGTTACTTCATGTGTTCATCAGTTTCCATCACGTATGTGACAAGAGGCGGGAAGAAGCAACTGTTACTTCATGTGTTCATCAGTTTGCATCACGTATGTGACGAGAGCCCGGACTGCCTGGGGATACATGATCACTTGTCTTCGTATTGTGGGCGGGCTCTGGCCTACTGCCCATGACCAGGTCCCTCCGTCACTATGCTGTGTTTCCTACCAAAGGGTCTTACTGTCGTACTGACTGGTGTAGTAGTGTGTCGCTCAGCGATCATATTACTGTGTTCGTAGGGATAGGTAACATCAAGACAAATAATCAATAATTAATTATTCAAAGCAAGGATGTCCTATTTCTTCCATAGTATGTTCATGTTTACTAGGCTTGTCATCCCAACTAACGAACACGAATCCAAAAAATGTACAGTAAATACGCGCGCAAAGATACCAAGGTAAAGTAAATACGCGCGCAAAGATACCAAGGTAAAGTAAATACGCGCGCAAAGATACCAAGGTAAAGTAAATACGCGCGCAAAGATACCAAGGTAAAGTAAATACGCGCGCAAAGATACCAAGAACAACGAATCACAGACCAAAGGTGACAAACTGAATGAAGCATTATGAAGATGGTGGCTAAGACAATCTGTGGCATGAATTGAAGAGGCGTAATCTTGTTAGCCTCGGAATACCATCAACAATATTACTTCTATGGCCATGGCTACTGTGTGAAGCTTAAGTGATCAAGGACACATTATCATCCCAGCCAGGACGTCTCACACTCGAGGCCGCGCCCCTCCTTAGCTTGCAGTATCGGCCGCACACATTACTTAGGGTCAAGTTTACTTTACAGAGAACACGAAGATTGTTGAGTTGTTCTTCAAATCTGTCACCTAATACTCTAACTACCAGCATCGGAAAAAAAAGTCCAAATCAGGGAAAAGCTGGCATGGGAAACTCGAAAATTCAGTACTATACAAGTATCGATACCAAATACGTCAATTAATTGAACAGCCAAAGTCAGGCTAGATAAGTTTCCAAACAGTGACGTTTCCACGAGAAGGCTGGCTCTCAACGTACCTTATGCATGGGGGATAAGTAGATGATGGGATGAACTTGCCCCAAGAGATAGAGGTACACAAAATGCCACTGGTCCAGTCACGTCGGATTCCAGTCTGAGTGCCTCTGGCTAGTATCCATGTGGATTCTTGTAAGCCATTTCTCCCAGCTTAAATCACTTACGTTTTCATACATGGAAAAATTATCACTCATTCTCTTGATGTCAATAACCGTAAGTTCCTTACAGATATCTATATATCTTTTCGTATTTCAATTAAATCTTTGTACTTTACTACATAACTCGTTTCATTTACTCCCACTGACTACAATATACGAAATGTATGTTTAAATATGCAGTCATCAGTAACTGACCTTGTTCTGTATCGTCAGCAGCCCAACAAATATATTTCCCAGACATATCTGGCTTACATAGGAAGGTACTCATTACCAATACTCAGGTGTCAGGATAGGTACAAAGCTTGTATGTAAACAATGACTCCCTACGAAAACATTCACCTTGTTCTTAACGAGTCAACTTAACTTTGATAATGAGGGAAATCTATTCATCAGAGCAGCCATAGTGCTCATTTCCGGTAGGAATATACAAGTTAGAATTCATCTGCTGAAGGTCTCACAAGCGGGGAGCACATATCATGGGTGCAGTGTACTTCGGGATGATCAAAAATGCTTCGGGGACTTTGTACACACAGAGACCCAACGAACCGCCCTGGCATGAGTGGTCGAGTAGGGGAGAAACTTGGCGAAAGTGGTCGAGTCGGATAGACCCTGGCGGCGAGAGCGGTCGAGCTATGAAAAAGGAGTTGCCTAAGCCAGAGGCATTCCTCCATGTCTTGAGCACCAGTCATGGTCAACGTCATTTTCCAGACTTTTGGCCTTACTTCCGGGACAAGTATGGCAGACATGCGGGTGGTGGCGAGCGAGCCATCCACCACCAGGGGAGGGAAACAGCCATGGTGACGCTAGAGGTTTGCAGTATTCTCTTTAAGCAAAACATTGTCACATAGAAAGATTGCTGATCATCGGTGATTAAGGTAGTGACCAATACGTTTCAGTAAGTAAAAACACTTAATATGAACTCACATGAAATTGTGGATCAAAATCTTAAGTGTACCAAACATATCAGGTCATGTGAGAATAAGGCAGAAATAACATTTAGAAGCAAAAAGCAAGAATTGTCCCTCGTCTTGAAAATAAGAAATAAAGATACAAACATTGTCACACACAAGACAAATATTCGACCATAATTGTTACACTTGTTCCGTACTTTACGATGGCGTCATGCTTTTGTTACTCGTCCATTCTATCGGTGAAGCCAACAGTTCTATTCTGACTGTCGCATAGGCCACACAGTTCTGTTATACAAACATAAATACAACAACGAAAAACAAAAAACAAAAAAATTGATAGTGAATATACGCCAAGAATCTTCCATCGTAGAGAGATGTAACATAACATCAGCCAACATGAAGTGCAAAACTATATTGACATAAACACATGTTGTTGGATGGGTGCATGTCATCATCCACGTCAACATGATGACATAAACACAAGGTGTTGGGTAGGGTGCATGTCATCCTCCACGTCAACATGATACCAGGGAAGACATTCTAGCTCGCCAGGATCATGCCATCAACCCACGGACGACACCAGTAACAACACACTGGCTCCAGCTGATCACACCTAAACCTCCCCCCCTGGCTACTGCCACTCAGCTACTAGAATGGTAACCATGGTAACAGTGGGAGAGTAATCATTACCATCTCTCCCTCTACCAGTCAGTTACTAGGATGGTAACCATGGTAACAGTGGGAAAGTAATCATTACCTCCTCTCCCTCCACCATAATACGTATATTCATGACCAAGATCTCAACATCAGAAAATTCTTCAAGTTATATCTTCTGATGATGATGATGATGATGAAATGGAACTTCCAGAAACATATTACACTAAAGATCATTTGGATACATATGTATAAAGCCTGGTTTCTGATGCACCTTACGTGCTGACACAACACCCCCGATGCGTTCCCGAGAGAACCATTGCATTAAAGAGGAAGACGGGGAACACACACACACATGATATTCCTCCCATCACCGAAAGACACCACAACTTGTTCACCGATAATGAGGCGATCCGGTTTCTCTCCCTTGTTCTCGTTAACCTTGAGATGTGCCTCAACAACGTCGCCTTCTAACACCACTTTATTCCGTGCCCTTTTGACCCTGCCGTACACATATGTATAATTCGGCCCCTTATAACATTATATTCAATTCTTGCTAGCCTTGCCCCACACTCTTCAGTAGAACATTGCTCCCTACAACAAAATATTCTGTCCTCGTTAGCCTTGCCACACGCCTGCAGACTTTGGCCCAAAATACACCATAATCTGCGAGAAACCTGTAGATAGTGACCTCGTAAAACACTACCTGCCACATCTTGTTATCTTGCGACGCGCTACATAACGTAACAGCGCTATTCTTCATCTTTTGCGACACATTCGTAGGAAATAGCCCTCCCAGCAAAACTGTTCTGTTCATATATATATATGTATATATATATATATATATATATATATATATATATATATATATATATATATATATATATATATATATATAGTGTGTGTGTGGAGAAAAGAAAATGGGGAGAGGGGCCAGTGACGAGAGAGGATGGGAATGCTGTAACAGTCAAAGAGGTCAAATATAAAAATTAAAAAAAAGTGGAGGAGGTATTTTTGCGGGTATGTTTTGTCAGATGAAAGGGTGCAGGATTTGGTGTGTTTAGGACGAGATAGCAAGCAGAGTGTGAGAGCCATGGCGAAGTGGTAAGGTGAAAACATAGGACGTACAGCAAGTGTTACTGAAGATGATGTGTGGTGTTCTAAAGAAGCTGATCTATATTTCAGGCCAAACGGATGGATTCCAACGCAATGGAAGTTGATTTTGGTTGAATTTCTGATTCAAATGTTTCATTTGACTAGTGCAGCGGGTGATGATAATGACTGTGGTGGTGGGTGATGATAATGATGACTGTTCGAATCCTGTTTGCAGCAATCGGTCCACAGTCAACCCAGCTGTTCATTTACCCTTAAGGGTTAGTCGATAAAATGGGTACCTGTTTTAGGCTAAGGCGTGTTTATATATATATATATATATATATATATATATATATATATATATATATATATATATATATATATATATATATATAATAAGATGGTGTACATCAGGGCTGTAGGTGACCATGCCGTCTCACGTAACGATAATAAAAAACAAACTGGAAGATATCAGACGCAAGATCTTCCAGGAACGTTTGCCACAAAGGTGGATGTCATAAACTCTTGGTGTGTGTGTGTCTACTATAGGAGCCAACACCAACCACTTCTGTCGCTCAACTGACTCAACTGATCCTTCCTCCAACAAAATAACTGGCGCGAGATGAAGGAAATGTTTTTGCCTGAACCAAACGGGTAAACTGTCAACATCTACGGTTTGTATAACAAACATTTTTGTGCTGGGTGGGTCAAGTCGTAGCCATTAATTCAAAACTACAGCTCAAACGTCTGGCACATGAAAACGATGAAAGAACCACTAAAGCACGTATACAGTCACATGTTTAGTTAAACTTTCGACAGGAATGAGAGTATTAGTGTATTAGTACCAATAAAAGCTTTCTCAAGACGTCCCAACACTCGCTTCACACAGATGGGACAGTGCCCACCAATGAACTTCTCAATATAGAAACCACGAAGCCTCCGAACAGGCACAGTGAAAACCAACATCGGCGACTCCTCCACAATATATTCCCCTCACATCTCCGTCCACAAATACGGTCATAATTCCTCTAAGGAAAACCAAGTGTTATATCCAAGAGGCCATAACCTGACCACGTTAGGATGCAAGAGGCAGGCCCGGCGGCGTAGTCAGGGAACCCCAGGTGTGCAGGGCCCAAATCATCGACAATAGCGCCAGAGGGACGTTCCTCACCTCCAGGGTGTCGCCACTGATGGTATTACTTTTTCCGAGAGATTCTGATATGATTGTGTTGCCTCACCACTGGCGGTGCTCTCCCCGCCCACCAGGGTTGACGTTGGGGGTCTTACAGTGACTTCGTCATTTATCATGAACTTCCTCCATAATCCTCTCATACCGCCAGTCTTCCCTTACGTTAAGAACACCTGTATTTATCTTTCCCGCGTCAGCGAGGCTGCGTCAGGAAACAGACGAAGAATGGCCCATCCACTCATGTACATATATACATGGAATCTATTAAAAAAAGGTGGTGACTGTGCTGTTGATTGGTTGGTAAGGATATTCAATGTCCTCTAAGGCTTACTCATCTGTTCCTGACGCTTCCACGCATATATACATACATACATTCACATACACATACACAGACATATACATACACATGTATATGTTCATACTTGCTTGCCTTCATCCATTCCTGGCGATACCCCGCCCCACAGGTAATAGCACCGCGACCTCCTGCTTGAACGAGGTAGCGCCAGAAAAATAGACAAAAAATGCCACATTCGTTCGCACTCAGTCTCAAACCGTCATGTGTAATGCACCGAAACCACAGCTACCCATCCGCATCCAGGCCTTCCTCCCCCATGGTTTACTCCAGACGTTTCACATGCCCTTGTTCAGTCCAATGATAGGACGCCGACCCCGGTATACCACATCGTTCCAATTCACTCTATTCCTTGCACGCCTCTCACCCTCCTGCATGTTCAGCGTCATGAGTCGGGAGGACAGGTGTGACAGGTACTTACCATGCTTCTGGGCCCAGTCGACGATGGAGGTGACCCCCGCGGTGTACGAGGACATACAATCCTCGAACTTGCCCGTGTGATCTAGACCTAGTGTGTTCACGTTGGCCTTCACCCCACACAACAGGGCTGTGGCGCACGCCGACGAGTCTCCGATCTGCGCGTCGATGTTGTACGTCTGAAAGAGAGAGAGACACACACACAGTGAGACTTGGGTGATACGTCTGCCAGACAGGGATGGTTCTGGTTAATGTTGTAAGGCAAAAAAGGTACATCGATAAGAATTTGAGAAGAAGAATTTGGGGAAACGTGAGATAACAAGGAGGAACGAGGTCAACATTGGAAGATAAGGAAAGAATTATGATGGTGGTTTGAAAGTGACACATACTATGGCTAAAGTGGCCATGGTAGGGTTAAGATGATGGTGATAAATGATACATCTGATAACAATGGTGATCATTACGTTTTTGAGGGTGATTACATACACATAAATGAGAGTTAGCATAATGTCGATGATTACGAAAGATAGGAACGTACATAGCAAAAGCAAAATATGAAATAATCACAAAGGATGCGAAGGCATAATCTCACTGTGACATTTAAGTCTAGACAGATTAAGAGTGTAAAGTGGCAACAATATAAAAACCATGTCATATTTACTGACATTACAACATCACTGAATTATATATAAATAAAAATCTGTGTCCTGAAGCGAAGGATATGCCATCCATCTTGGCCGATGCCACAGGCACTTCATGGTCGCTCCTAAGGAAGACCATCCCATCAGTGTCCTGGCTCGTCTCTTGTTCCATTATAGCGCATCTCTGTCTCCTCCTCCTACACCATAAGAGGCCAAACTTTTTCTTCAAGCCGACCCATCCACACAACCAACTCACCTTGCTCTACCCTGACCCTGCCAGACTACAACCTCATCCTGCTATACTCCTGACTGACCCTGCCAGACTACAACCTCATCCTGCTATACTCCTGACTGACCCTGCCAGACTACAACCTCATCTTGCAATACTCCTGACTGACCCTGCCAGACTACAACCTCATCCTGCTATACTCCTGACTGACCCTGCCAGACTACAACCTCATCCTGCTATACTCCAGACTAACCCCACTAGACTACAACCTCATCCTGCTATACCGGCTGACTGATAGTCTATAACCTCATCTTGTTATACTTGACAGACACGTCTAGCCTATATAACCTAATGCTGATGTACTTCAGACTGAGCTGGCCAGTACATAAATTCATCCTCCTATATTCCTGACTGGTTCTCCAAGACTACATATTCACTCACATATTTTAGGAAAAGTCTGTTATACAATGGAGTCACTCTGTTGCACTTCAAGCTGACTGATTCTACTGTACTGCAAGCTGACTTTGCTATATCCACGCTTGTATAGTTCTAGACATGGTTATCCGGACTCTATTGTCGTCTATATATGATCTACAATTTGTACAAAAATGCACTGAAATTTGGGCTTAATTCTGACAGATGTCCCGCGTATGACGCTAAAGCAAGAGGAAGACCAAGAAAAAAATAGAAAAATAAAAGAGATATAACTGTAGATTAAAAAGAAAGAGTGTGGGATGTGATTATCAGAGACAATCTGTCGAAACAGAAGTGCTAACATTTTGCAAGATGAAGTTTGGAAGTGATATGGGGTTCCACAGAAGACTGAACATAGGAGGAATGTGTAAGGAGGGCGTGGTGCTGGGATCTGGACAATTGCAAAAGACTACGGTCACTCACTATCACACACTCCTGAGTTGTGGCAACATGTGACGAGTTTTAATGGGGAGTAATGGAGCATTATAACCCAACGCCTATTCATGAGGGATGAAGCATAATCAGTTCCATAAAGAAGAACCGCAATATGTTGCAATGACATATAGACCATATCCTCGTTATGTCCTCACAATTATGCACTGCGAGGGAACGTATCTAGTTCAATCATACAACTGCTTCACCACACATTCCTCAACTGTGTTGCCACACCAAGTAACGCGTCATGCAAGCAAGAGACTTCAATATGTATGAGTCGCACTGTGAAATCACCACATTTTCCTGGGGGCTGCGCACACACTAATTAGCTGCAGTTGAATGTTTGGCCAACTTGTCCGGGGAGTATTTACGTTTGCCAAGTTCCAGGTCGTTGAGGAAACTCGGAAGACAACGACGCAAAACTTGTATAACCAACATGAATCCGCAAATATTGCCGCTCCCTCTAACGTTCCTTAACACAAATGTGTACATCACTGAACCTACATGATACATATATACATCATTTTCTTTCGTACGTTCAAGCTGTTTCCCGCGTGAGCAACGGAGCGTCAGGAACAGATGAATAAGCCTTAGAAGACTCCTCGCTTGGATCTCTTTGTTCCAACTTTTAGAATCTGAAACACAAGAAGGGGGAGGGTTTGCAACAAGATCCCGACCCTAACAATCGCCCTCTACACCACACAAGGAATACGTGGTATCCTCTGTCCTCAGGGATAGGACACACGCCGGAGGGCACACCACCGCACACATCCCAATGGAAATGGACAAACAACGGGAAGAAAGAGACAAGAGGTACGCGAAGGACGGGTGCGAGCAGACGAGGAACAGGTGGAGGATGAGCGCAAGACGGCGCATCATTTATACGCCTCCACCTGAGAGACAGAGGGAGGATAGTGCCGGATGGAGGTGGACCGACGCACGGCACACAACTTCATCAAACATGTGACGTTCAGACGAAAGGTGGATGGGAAACTCAGCACTGTTAAACACGTCCCAGTGGACTTGACCATGTAGGATAATAGATTATAATTGTGGCCCCCAGCATCTACCTCTTGTGGGAGCTGCCGTCTGACCTAACACCTGTGGTAGCTGTCGTCTGCCCTACCACCTGTGGTAGCTGTCGTCTGACCTATCACCTGTGGTAGCTGTCGTCTGCCCTACCACCTGTGGTAGCTGTCGTCTGCCCTACCACCTGTGGTAGCTGTCGTCTGACCTACCACCTGTGGTAGCTGTCGTCTGACCTACCACCTGTGGTAACTGTCGTCTGACCTACCACCTGTGGTAGCTGTCGTCTGCCCTACCACCTGTGGTAGCTGTCGTCAGACCTACCACCTGTGGTAGCTGTCGTCTAACCTACCACCTCCCTCACACAACGGGACATGTTTCCAGCGTCAGACGAGCGAGTTCGTCCTCCCCAACACAAAGGTCGAGTGCCCCAGGCTCTTTGGTCACACTGTCACACAATCGTCTGTGTGTGGCCGCTATATTGATGACTGTGGCTCCTGCGGCCGGCTCCTCATTCCAGCGGTGGAGTGGTTAGAGTTCCTCACCGTGACGCATTCACGCGCCGCCCAGGGTTCGAGCGCATAGGTTCAAGTCCTGGTTGCCGTTGTCGGTCCACAGTCCAACCCCTAAGGGTTCGTCGATAAAATGGGTACCTCGTTCAGGCTATGGTATAGACAGATAGATAGATACATAGATGGACAGATAGGTAGACAGACAGATAGCTTTAATGGGATGGCCTTGATTCGTGCTTCAGTTTCCCGTGCAGTCTCGGCTTTAGCTGGTATCGGTTAACAACATCTGCTACCGAACCAATCGATGATAGAATGGGCAGTCCACTTGGCTCAGCTTTCATAATGAAAAACAATTTGGTAGAAAAATTCCCGATGAATTCAAACCTTTGTACTTCATTTGATGTGATGACAACACTCGTTAATATCTAGGCCCTCAGAATCGTGAGTGATTCAACTGTGAACAGAAAAAAATAAATAATTTACTGCCAAAAGCGAGGAAAAGAAGGACTCCTCTGTCATGGCATCGAGTTTAAAAGGATATGAAATCCCTAAAACCGTAGCATTTCCTGAACAAATCATAATGGCCGGACTGTCAACAATTCTTACATCAAATACAGATCTTCATGTCTCTGTACATTTATCTGGGATTCTCCACAGCCAAACTGCATCACGTAGAGGCCCCACATTTTGGATGAATGTATTTCAGTGTGTGGTTTTAAGCTACCGAACATTTGCCTCGGACGCCGTTTTGAAGCCTTGCCTAGCTAGCAGCCAAGGGTACTACAAGAGCCTGGCCTTGGAGACTAACAAAGGCCACCACTCAAAATGATATATATAAAGACTTATTTTAAAGCCTTGCATCCCAGAGCACTGGCGCGCCGGTTACCCAGGCTAGGATCCTCGGAGTATATACATACTTTAGCATCAAGGAAGGATCCAAGCGTACCTGATCCTAGCCTTAAAAGTTGACGAACGCCACCTTTTAACTTGATGTAACCTTTATCTTTTTTTTTTCATAAATGCCATCTTTCCCCTGCAGCTCCGGATATCTCAGCTAGTAGACTCATTTCATAATAAAAGTACCTAAGTATCAAAGGCAGGCATGGGTACCAAGACCTGGCATAAAAAGCCAGCTTTGAAACAAATATAAAACCTTTATAAAAGCTGATTTTTTTTCTCTCGTGGAGCATCGGGCGCCTAAGCTTTTGTACACGAGAAATAATACATGAACACCTTCAGTGGGAAACAGTATAGTTAGACAAGTAGGACATGTACTGGCACAGGCAATAAAAGAAACTGATGATCCTCCTCCAATACCTTAGCATGAAAATGATCATCGTGCATCCAAACTTGGCCAAACGAGTTTTATTTCCATGTCAACACTGAAATAAATCTAACGAGCGCCAGTACTCCACTCGCCACCTGTTTATGCCTGAAGACAAAACCCCAGACTGTCCTCTGTTCTGCTTGTATCAAGATACTTACCAATCTAACCCAGTAAAAGTACGTGAGTCAAAGAGAAAGTTTGTCACCTTCATGAACAAACGTACAAGAGTTTCAAGACATACCGCAACCTTGACAAAACATTATCTTCCCGGCGACAGAGACAACAGAAAAAGGACAAACTCAGAGGGATTCCGTATGATGACAGTTTTTCGCTATATATGTTCGACATATATGGTACGGATTCTTGCTAAATTGTTATTACCAATTGATATTACAAAAGCAAATGTCAGGATGCTCACAACTGCTGATTTATATGGTCAGGAGGTTTGAACATAGCCTCACCCCACAGCCAAAGCAGATCGGGAAACCGACCGACCAAAACAGAAAGATTACATATTCTTTCTTTTTTTCGTTTAGAGGATCCACTCTCGTACAAAGGTCCACATCAAGGTACGACCTTAACTGAAATACAGAGATGTTAAGAGAAAAAGAAAGGACAAGGAGAAGTATTTCCCAATATTGAAAGTAAAAAAAAAACCTTTTTTCAAAATGTGGCACGTCATAATTATTGAGAAGGACATGAGACAGTAAAGAGTTCCAAAGCTTCAAGGTGCTGTGAAAGAAACAGTTATCAAAACGGCCCACCCTCGAGTTTTCAATGGTCAAACAGTAATCATATGACGCAAAAGCTTCCACAGTATTGCGTGCTCTAGCTTGTGACGAGGGCACATAGGCAGCCAGCTCTCGGGAGCAAAATCCAAATTAATACCGACAGAAGAGGGAAAGCAAACCAACATTGAGGCGTAGGGCAAGGGGATCATGTTTTGAAGTTAGCCTGGGAGAGATGGTAAGTCGGACCGCTCTCGACCCAATTCTGTCATGCAATGATGCAAAGCTTGACACACGCCAGATCATACAGCAATACGCCATTCAAGACAGATTAATTCCTTGACAAACGATTCAATTGTTCGCAAAAAAAGAAATTTCGACGCATAAACAAGACAGTGTGGATGCTACAGTAACACCAATTATGTAGCAACAAGTGAGTTGGGTCCCGGTAAGTAATTATGAATGCGGTATTAGAAATATATCCAAGCTTACGAAGCAGATGTGTGTGTGTGTGTGTGTGTGTGTGTGTGTGTGTGTAATAACCTATGTGTACAGCATGGGGTGTGGAGGGGAGGGGAGCTCAACCCTCATGTGACTATCTCTCGTGTGTGACCATTTTTCCAGCCACGAATGAGAGCGATGACGTTGCTTACCACTGCGCGAGAAAGGTACAAACACACACGTGAGCAGTAAGACGAGAGACACACACACACACACACATCAAAGGTTAAGTTAGAACAACACCGCTGCACATCTGGCATTTTGGAAGATTGCACGAGTAAGGGAGACAGACCAGCCAAGCTCTCTCTCTCTCTCTCTCTCTCTCTCTCTCTCTCTCTCTCTCTCTCTCTCTCTCTCTCTCTCTCTCTCTTTCTCTCTCTCTCTCTCTCTCTCTCTCTCTCTCTCTCTCTCTCTCTCTCTCACGGGCAGGAGGTAAACTAGAATTGACTTCAGTTATGACTGACTCTCTTGTGACACATTTGTATACATTAATATGAAGGGCGTACAGTTAGTACACATATTCGTGTGTACATGATCGAACACACATGAACTAATAATCATAACATATCCACAGATATACTACACACACACACACACACACACACACACATGAACTAATAACCATAACATACCCACAGATATAACACATACACACACTCACACATACTCTCACTCCCTCTCTCTCTCTCTCTCTCACACACACACACACACACACCATCAAATCGCATGTAAAATGATAGACAAACAGTCGTCAACGCGAATTCTGTGACGTGTTCGTCTCCACATTTCTCTGCTGGATCCATTACTCGGGGCTACTGTGCCACCAGACTTAACCTCCAGCGGTACACACATTGTACAGAACGGCGTGGAAGTCTACTTCTAGAAGATTAGGTTGTGGAAGCGCAAATTCTGAGGTTCTGTAGTTTACATTCATGGTTTAGAGTTGGAAGGGTTTGTAGTGTTGTAGGAATACATAATGTGTTCTTGGTACGGCTTCAATCTCACACACACACACACACACACACACACATATATATATATATATATATATATATATATATATATATATATATATATATATATATATATATATTTGGCATTACTAATCTTCTGTGCAATCCTACAATGTCAATTGGTGTGAGCTGATGACGTGCTGTCTCACACTGTCTTCAAGCGTGGTACAGAATCTATTTCTTCTGTACAGTAAATGACAAGAAAAAAATATCCAATTTTCGGTTCCTTAAGTGTGTACACAGCGTCATAGTTTTGCCACTTTTTGCCACACTGCAGATTCATTCAACAGTTTATGAATGATCCCTGGTGTATAAAGTGTAACTAGAATTCCCTGATTCCTAAAATTGATATATAACATCGTTCATCTCACTTCCATAAGAGAAGTAAATAAGCTTACGCACAGTTCCCTGGCGTATTACGGAACACTTCAGCTCTTTGTGGTGTTCTAAGGTCTGCTACGTAACCTCACAAGTCTGCCGATTCAAAGTAGAAGTTCGGATATATTACAACTTATTCATCAAGTTTCCCCGTATATATACAGTCCTGCATCTTCCAGATCAAAGAACCCTGCGTTTTTTTTTTGTAGAAAACTACGTGTTACAGAATCCTATCATTCTGTTGACTGCTGTGGATCGATGGAGAATATTTCGCCATTTAAGGAATAACTTGACGTGAGCTAAAACTTCGCACCGGTAAAAATCGTTGAACGCTGTCAGGCTGACATGCGCTACAAAAGTAACCAACTTGTTAGCGACCATGATTTTTATCCAAAGATTTCTATGCTATTTTCCCCCACTGTACATATATCAGGCATGTTATTATAAAGTTCTCTGATCTGTCTAAAGTTACACAACATAAAACTCTCACAATGCAGATAGAATTCAAAAAGTATATTTACGCTCGCTATCTTTCCAGCTGTTTAAGCTTGGTACGATTCAGCGCAAATGAATGTTTACCTTTTAATGTTCCCAAACAATCTAACATTCATACACTTAATACTGAGCCGTCATGTTATGATCAAATACATATATGTCTAGTCGATGTCTGTCGCGTGGTGTTGCTGGTGTCCCGTAAATGTCTACTGGGAGCTGATCACAGCGTCAGTCCCACCTACATCCCACTCAATTCTCAAGAACATGAAACAGATAATATCAGACTGGAAACAGAAGGCGACAGGTTATGTATTACCAAGTTGAATTTTGTGGTGGCTTGTTCCGTGACACTGGAGGGATTGGCTGTTAATCCCTTGAGAACACAAGGGCACGGCTCTGGATTGAGTGGTACGACCCCTTGGGTACCAGGATATGGCCTCTGACTTTACCCTTAAAAGCTGACATCAAAGGCCACCACGCCCTCACACCCAGGGGTCTCACTGTCATGTTCGATAAGTGGGTACCTTGCTTAGGCTGGCGTGTGTGTGTGTGTGTGTGTGTGTGTGTGTGTGTGTGTGTGTGTGTGTGTGTGTGTATTAGTTGTACAGAAATATTTTCAATGTATGGGCTGTCACAAAAGAAGGCATGTGTTAGGAGGAACGAGAATAATGAAACAGATTAGCAGAGACAATAAGGTGCAAAACACATCAGTAGAGACAATATGGTGCAAAACAGACAGCAGAGTGCATGCATACCAAGTGTCAGAAGAAGTGTGTGTGCAAAAAACGGGACAAAATTCTCCAAACGTAGTTGCAGGAATGCGACCAACATGAAACGAGATCATGAGATGTTGCGGAAAGCCAGTCCTTACAACTAGAGAACAACATACAAAGACGAAACCGTCAAGATAGATTTTACGAGTCAGAAAACTGGCCAAGCAGAGTGTAAGTGTCGCCATTAGCCCAACTAGATATCTTGAGGCCAGACAATAGCCTACACAGACGAAAGGGAAGAGAGGAACCCATGTGAACTGTTGGTGCCTGAACGAATAAACCACACGGAGAGCTTTGAAAACAGTTTAAATAGACTGTAAACTGCAATAAACATCGTATACATCTGATAAGATCCAAAGATGAACACCGGCACAGTCTTACTAGGTATTTTGTAGAAAGAACAACTGCGAACCAAATAAGAAAAAAAAATGTTGAGGCAGTGAGAGGGAGAAAACAGCCAACACGAAAGACGAGGACATGAAAACGGCTCTTGAACGGTACGCGTCACAAAATATTACAGAATAAGCGAGAGCCACAAACACCGGCATGCATCAGTAAACAATCACACATCAGTAAACAATCACACATCAGTAAACAATCACACATCAGTAAACAATCACACATTAGTAAACAATCACACAGGTAGTATGAGCCAGAATGAAGCAGACTGATGTTGTCAAAGCACAACACACTACAGCTCACCAACACACACTGGAACACGACGACATCTTTCACAACCAATTAAAGTCATAAAACACGTAACAACCAGTGACATCCAAAGTAAACATCCCTCAGTACTAAGAGCCGGAATAGTTATAGAACGTGATAAATCTACATCCATCCTTCCTACTTTCACCAAAATTTCAGAGAATAATACGATGCAAACTTACATATCACCGTGGGCTCAAGCACTTCCTTGTAGAATGCCAGAGAGCACTAAAAGTCTCCGGAGACTGTTGTAATACATTGATGACTGCATCTTTAAAGCATTAGATGACTAATATTTTGCTTCATTCTTACAAAAACACGTAATTCTATTAATCATAATGTTCTATATAATCTTGAATACTTGATATTCGTTTAAAAATCATTGGAATAGTTTGGCAGCTTAACCTGGAAACCGAAAATGGTTCTCTCAGTATGCCATGAAACACATCACACTCCCTATGAGCAAAATAATGCATCATGGCTATTGCGAGCCACAAAACATTCACAAAATAATAATAATCGTGAATAAGACGATGAGTAAATAAACCCATAGTCTATTATGAGGGAGAACAATCACAAGGAGGAGAAAAATGAAGACAACCAGAATGGTGGACGAAATGAATCAAACCATAAGAAAGAGAGGTACAGCAGGATGACCACTGCGAGGAGAAGAAAGTCCACCATACACGTGAGGATGTGTACCGCTGGTGGTGAAAATTAAGTTTCTTGCACCAGTAGACGTCTGCATACCGAGATGTATCAAGCCAGTAACAAATAATGCTGTATGATGCACAATGAATACAACGTACAATACATACAAAGCTTTCAACACGCCTTGCTGTATTGTATGCGAAGTTCTAAAACACCGAAGCATATCATACACTATGACTGACAGTGTTATCAAAACAGCGCAATCGACACACATAAAAAGATGAATACAGAGAATGTAACATCATCTATATAGTCTTTAACTCTCTACTTCATTAACAGTAACTGCTCAACCGTTGCAGAGCAACGTTCCATACATCAACTATTAATGTGATAACAACGGGATACATGACCTCCTCTCACGAGTAGGCCAGGCCTTCCGTACACATTGCTCTAGCTTGCATATTCACCCCACACACACAAACATCGCCCATATGAATGCCATGGTATCACAGCACTGGATTACAACGTAGCTAACAGTGAAGCGCGACCATCCTCAGTTTACCTCCTCATATGTCTTTCAAGGGTGTGCGTCCGAGTCCGCTCTGACATTTCTTATATAGATTCTCATTTCCAGTTTTCAAGTCACCAGCGCGGTTTTTACGTTGCAAGGTCTACCACTGATATTCGGTCCATTGTAACCCACTTATTGGTGAGAGCCTTTTGGCGCAACCTGTACCACAATTCATGGTATTTCATTAGGTTGTGGCATAAGTCTTTCCTAACTAAACTCCCTTTCCTTTGGTTCTAATCCCACGTCCCTCTGTCTTCTCATGCAGAGTTCTCTTTTCAGTTGTTCCATCGCAGTAATCGTTGATGATAAAGATCCTCCTGATATCCTGTCAGAAGATCTACCCCCAGATGCTTCTTGTCTTATCGCCAACTCTCTTTACTCTCTCCAAACACGATCTTCTTTTCTTCAACCTTTAACATTATTCACTCTTTCGCTGACGATTCCACTCGCCAAATCTTCAGTTCAGTTTTCTTTCCTTTGTTATTTTGATAGTCGCCCTTTCTCTCTTGCTGAACACATAAGCTCTCATAATTTTGGCCTGTGTAGGCTCTTGGAATGGGGTAGCAATATCAGGGTCGAAACAATAAAGCATAAATATTATCATCTATATCTACATCTAAAAAGAAAAAAAATTAACTCATTATTACTATCAAATTTCAAAACATGATAGCTCAACCCTAGAATAACATAGCCATGTTAAGCATACTTGTATCCTTCATTTTAACTTGTATAACCCATCTGGGAATTACATAATGTACTTCCCTAAAACTAGGGATATTTTGTAGGCGCCACAGTTAATTTTTCATTTTTTTCGGCCGTTTCTCACGGGAGCTGCCTCCTTGCATCCCAACCTAGGCCGAAGATCTGGAAATGCTGTATACTTCCTCCCAGGGTTTCTGAAGTAAAGACACAGAGGACGCGGCTCCAAACACCGGTGAAGCTCAGATCAATCTCTCATGTACTTCTATTCTTATCGTTATTTTCAATGAACTCGATGTTTTACTTTTGGAAATGACATGGATCTGAGTGGGATTTACTTTTCTCCTCCTTACCTTGACGGGTAAAATTTGTACGAAAAAAAAAAAAATATATTTTGCAACAGGTCAGACCTTAAAGTTTGTATTCTTACAAATACAATTACAGACATACATACATCAAGCCGCACTATAAGGCTTGCGTCTTCACAAAAAGTCCTACTCGCGCTGAAATTCAACTCATTCTACCATAGTTTGCATCACTACCAAAAGCACTACAAAGCTTGCAGTACAACTTATGATACAGAGCATGCATGTCAGCTAATGTTATCACAAAACTAAAGGCACATCATAGTACGCATCTCTGCAAAAGTCACTTTATGAAGCTAAGTACAACCCACGATGCAAAGTTCACATTCCTTCGACGGGCACCACAAAGCTTAGACCAAAACCAATTCAATAAGGTTGTATCTCTACACATGGTGATACAAGTCTTCCCAGAACACATAACTCACAGTGCGAGTCCTTTATCTTTACAAATGATACCACAAGACTTGCAAGACCGGGACCTCAGGTTAAGCATGCATCTCTACATATTATACACTGCATGCCTTGAGGCACGCCAAATCAGGCTGAGTGAGAGTTGCACACCGGCCTTAACAAACTCTTTCTCCAGGCGGGTGGAGGTGTCGGGTGGCAGGTCGACCAGAATTACGGTATAACTTGGCCGACGTGGCAAGAACCTGATGCCTCAGGAGCCGCTCATGCAAGGAGGCAGGGAATGGCCGCTTAACCCACTGAGCTTAAACTTTCCCACCTCAGGCTTGCTGATAAGTAGACTGGAGAAGTGTGTCTTCCGGAGCGTGAACAGTGAGGCATCCATGAGTGGATACAGTAACTGTGCTCCCTGACTGTACGGTATGTAATACTCCTGTATCATCTTTAATTTGTCTTGGGTAGACGAGCGCTGCCATTAAACACAGGCGCGGAAACTGTTTAACTCCGCGGAGGAAATAGACTGTCTGACTTCGTTAAGTGGCTATACCAGCGGGAGTGCTTTGGAGACATGAATGATCAACGTGCAGACGCCAGCAACCGGTCGGCAACCACTGCTGGCGAAAATATACCAATTATGTTGAGGAGGCCAAGACACAGTATGCCAGATGGCTGCTGTCCCATCACCTGTGAAGACTTCTTACAATAATGAATGTGTGATGTCTCAAGGTTCCTCCTCACGTAGCTAAGGTCTACAATAAGTCTTATTATATTTCCTCCAGGTATGAGGCTTTCTCATTTGGGCTTCGTGGGATTCCTGTTCGAGTCTCCTAAACGACGGATAAACAGTCATGAAATCATTTGAGAATACGACCACGAAACGACCAAATCCGGGAATTTGACTCTAATGTCCTCGTTCTCGCTGAAGGATTATTGGCGAGACTCTCTATGTTTGGTTACAGGATGGGTAGCGATGGTGAAAGGAAAAATGGGTAAAAATGGTGGAAAAAGTAGATGATGTTTACTTTGATGATAAATTCTCTACTGTAACCTAATCAAAGCTGTCCTGCTTGTATGTCTTCCAAAAATGTCACGTTAATAGTCTTTTTCGCCTCAATTTCACTTGCATCTTAAGTTCAGCCTGTTTCTAGTCGTCCTCCTGTGACTTGGTTTAAGTTTGTCTATACTCTACCTCCAGTTCGCATGTATCCAACGTTTATATTATAAATCCAGTTCACCAACATCCTTCAACCATTTCACCCCCAGACCGCCTATTAAATGGATCCAATCCATCTGTATCCTACATCCATTCAACCTACAGATATTGCTTCCAATACGCCTGTATGCTGCACACAGTCCGCCTAAATCGTTCTTTTAGGAATTTTTGTTTCTCTGTCTGTATGTTCTCTGAATACTATATGGCGTTCTTTCATACCCATATTCCTGCCGGCTGATATGCTGGAGGGAGTGGTGGATAAGACAAAAGCCTTCTTCTGCTTTAATGTTTCGTCGCCATCTTTACTAAACAGAGGTTCAGGATACTATAACTGTCCTCCACTAAATAACCTCATCATGGTAAATCTTCAGTTCTTCTTTTACCTGGCTTTCCCACGTACCTTCTCCCAGCAGATATCCTCTTCATATTCCGTCAGGTCTTCTGTTATCTGACCTTTCCATATACTTCCTCACATCATGCTCCCAGTCCACTTGTATCCTAAGGATGTTTACTTGCCCTGGAGCCTACCAACAGCGGCAGTATACCCCTGCAGGCACACCCTCCAAACACTGTCAGCAGGTAACTTTACACAAACCGTTACGTCACAGCCTGCTAGGAGATCTACACCCTCCTATCACATACTACTAGGAGAACCACGTCCTCCTAACCCATCTGGGAGCAACACACCCTCTCTACACAGCCCTCTGAGAGTACCACAGCCTTCTGGAGGCACCACACCCTCCCACACAGCTCTCTGGGAGTACCACATCCTCCCAACACAGCTCTCTGGGGGCACCACACGCTCCCAACACAGCGCTCTGGGAACACCACACACACCCAACACAGCCCTCTGGGGGCACCACACACTCCCAACACAGCCCTCTGGGAGTACCACATCCTCCCAACACAGCCCTCTGGGAACACCACATCCTCCCAACACAGCCCTCTGGGAGAACCATGTTGCTTTAAAACTGACTTACAAAGTTTGCTGTTTACGTATTCTGGTCGAGAACATTCACCGCGAGCAGCTGGCTAATATTTATGTTGGTATGACTGCCTTCAATCATGATCCAAGAGCAGTGTTTGCAGACTGAATTTACTCGAATTTATTCCTATTTACCCGTATTTACTCTCCGCATGCAACACAAGGAGCAACCCTCTTACCTCTACAGCCGTGAAAAACGTGTGGACCAAGATCAAAGGCGGCTATACATCGACTAGTGACCTTGTTATTAGTGTTGCAGCTGACAACATGGGATGCGTATGATCACCCTAACAACAGCTTCACATGTCACGGTTTCCTATCATAAATTCGTACATCTGATACTCATTTGATGCGACCATCGTAAATCTGATACTCATTTGATGCGATCATCGTATATCGGATAATCATTTGATATGATAAACATACCACAGATTATCATTTGACGTGATAGTCAAATGACAGTCATATTGAGATTAAAAGGAATATGGCAGTAAAACCTTCTCAGACTCTTAATAATACATGAAATATATCATTCCATCTGAGGGAATGTGATTCACTTGAAAAAAAAATCTTATTGAACGCAATGAAAATCATACCAGCTCTGCAGCAATAGTCTGCTTAGGAATTCCCATAATGTCATACATCCAATAATTCTCATGTGAATGAAACACCCACTGTAGGTGCAGAGGGCCTGTGTGTGTGTGTGTGTGTGTGTGTGTGTGTGTGTGTGTGTGTGTGTGTGTGTGTGTGTTGTGACTATTACTTGTAAGCTACGGGCAGAAAGTTTTACACTTGTGTTGCCCCGTTTTTTAATCTTGTATATGTACCACGTATCCACTCTTATGTACACACACACACACACACACACACACACTAAGCCAGATACCTATTTATCGACCAGCCCAGAGGAGAGGATGAAAAGATAGGATTGGCTGTGGGCCAACCGCCTGCGCCTAGGATACAAACTGCAGCGTGCCTGTGTATGAATCGTGGTCAGTGACACTAACCACTACACTAAGTGTAGTGTGCATGTGAGTATGTTACGAGAGGGACTTTACATTCCTTTTATCCTGCCTCTGTACACACACACACACACACACACACATATATATATATATATATATATATATATATATATATATATATATATATATATATATATGCTCTCCTTTTTTGGCTTCTCTCCCTCACTTTGCTCCTTCATATCTAGCGTCCTCTCTGGCCGATCTATCTTCGTGGTTGCTAATGGAGCAGCCTCTTTCCCCTTTCTCTAGCAACAGGGGTGTCCCTCAAGGTTCTGTCCCGTCTCTTCACTTTTTCTCTTTTCCATCAACGATTTTCTTTTTTTCCACAAGTAACTAGATGCACTCATACGCTGATGACAACTCTGCATTCTTCCACATCTTTCAAGTCTTCTTCTCTCACTCGATCTGCATCTCGTCTCAACACAACTTCATCAATAAACTCGGGGAGGTTAGGTTTAATGCCTCCAAGACCCAGTTTCTATCCATTTCTCTTATCAAAAATTCCTCAACTTTTCTGTCGCCTTTAATGGTTCTGTAATTTCACTGGTTTATTCAATGAACATACTTGGTATTACCGTCACATGTACTCTATCCTGGAATCCATACATTGCGAAAATAAGCTAAGTCTGCCTCTAAAAAACTAGAAGTCCTGTTTAGCTGTCGAAATGTCTTTTCTTCTGAAGAGTTGTTCCTGTTATACATAGGAATGATCCACCCTTGTATGGAGTACTGCTCTCACATCTGGGGTGGTTCTAGCTCTGCATCCCTACTTAAGTAGAGCCGAAAGCGGTGCGACTTAAAACTTTCCCAAGTTCACTTCAAAACTTGACCCCCTTGACCTACGCCGTAATGCTGGTTCAATTTCCCTCTTCTATAGGTATTGCTTTGACTTCTGCACCCAGAGCTGGCCGCTTGCGTGCCCCCACTACTGGCCAGACCACACAATACTCGGCAAGCTGCTGCGTCACATGATTACTGTTTGACGGCTGGTAACTCAAGGTTGGACCGTTATGGAACTGTTTCTTTCCCTACACCTCAAGGCTTTGGAGCCCTCTACCCTCTCATGTCTTTCCCAATGAAAACTATGACCTAACATTCTAAAAGACATGTTTTTCACGTCCTCCAAAATTCGTGAATACTTTCCCTTGTCTCATCTTTTTTCCATTTGCTTAACTTCTCTATATATCAACCGGGCCCTGGCCTTGACGCGGACATTTGTTCGTGACTGGAGGCTCAAACGTGTTTCATCGTTTCAAGCACAGATGGATAATGTCTGAGGGAAAACTCCTTCTTTAAGGAAAGGCCTGGCAATCCCCAGCTCCGTGTGTTATCATCCGACCCACAACACTAACGTTTTCACAGGAAGCGACTCAGCACCTTAAGTCAGGCAGGCCAACGTTCTAACTGATAATAAGATACGTCTGACCATCTAACATCACTCGATGAATCTTCCTTACAGGAAACTCGGGCGCGTATGAAATCACTCGCGAAACGTTGACAAAAGACAACGTTTGTGACGCTGAGGAAAATATCTTACAAGAGAAGGTACAAGGAGATCCAGAACCAGAGTCTCCTCTCACACCTGGCCGGAGATCAGTCTAGGTCGACCATAAAGCTGTACAACGGGACGAGCCTGCTGTCCCAACTGCTCCCATGGAAGTCTTACCGTTCCTTTAAGTGGTGGAGGGGCAGCCTGGGGAAGGTGAGGGCGGTGGAAGTGACTAGCTTGAGTGGGTTTGGCTGTACTCGTATGAAGGAAGCAGGTGACAAGGGAAGGGATTGAGAATGAGTCGTAGTAGAGAGAGACGGTGTGGGATAGTGTGTTCAAGATGATGGTTGTGACAGCAAGCTAACGGGAAAATATATACTTGAAGATTTGATGGTCTATGACAGTTTATTTGAAAAAAAAAAACTAAAATTCTATTCTAGATGGAAAAAGGATCTTAAAGCAGAAAGCTGCAATAGGGAAAAGAATGG
The DNA here is from genome assembly GCF_036320965.1 of Panulirus ornatus. Lineage (NCBI taxonomy): Eukaryota > Metazoa > Arthropoda > Malacostraca > Decapoda > Palinuridae > Panulirus > Panulirus ornatus. Next base: position 5,616,106 of record NC_092264.1, read on the forward strand.
GTCAGGTGACTATCGGAGGAGAAGGTGTGGGGAAGGTGAATGAATGAGGGACATGGGTGAGGAAGGTGACTGGAGGAGGGGACGAGCGGAGAGAGTTTCATTGAGAGAAAGGGGAGGATATGTGAGGGACAGTGGAGGCAATGATAGCTGCAGGAGTGAGGAAGGTAAAGAATGAGGCTATATGAGGAAATTACCCGCTGGGATATACAGGGCGTCTGTGTGGGACAGGTGTGCAGGGCAGGAACAGGGGGAAGGGATTGTAGGGAGAATATAGAGACGGGTTGAGGAACGTGATGAATTACGGTAGGAAATGACATGCCGAGAATTATGTGGTCAAGGACGGTTGCAGGAATAACACATGGGCTGTAATAAACTGGGTAAACATGTTTAAAGGAAGACAGATAATGGATAGAATATGAATTTTAGAAATAAGTGAACGCGTAAAGAATTATAGATGAGGAAGGCGATAAGAATTACGATAATATCAGCTACAAAGGAATGGAAAATAATTAAGAGTAGCAAAACTCAAGAGGACTGTGTTTAATTCATAACCACATAAGGTCTCCAAAAACAAAGCAGACTTAAACCAGAGATAAGGTGCAAAACGTCTAGTAGAATGGGTATCACGACCCAAAAATAGAAGGCGAAAATGAATTGTGCACCTTCCCCATCGAAGAAAATAATCCTGTCAAACAAAATGACGAACACAGACCGTAACTCTACATGCAATACAAGACACAGGAAACAGAAGAAAGAGCGATCAGTGAAAAAGGTCAAGACCAGAACTACTTTAATTCATGAGCAAAATGCATATTAAGGACCACAAATTCCCTTGGGTAACAATGAACAGATGAGGCACACACACATGGATGACTGCTAGCAAATTAGTGACATATTAAAGAACCAACATATATCGGTGTTCAAAGAATCAAATTCCAGTTTTGAGATAAACGACACAGCTGACTTCTTCCTAGACAGCTACCCTTATGTTACCACCAGCAGACCTCAACATCTCATGACAGGATTATGAAAGAGCTATTGAGAACATGCCCATGCAATCTGCACAAGGACCAGACTCCTAGAACTCTGTCTTCATAAAACAAATGCAAAACATCTCAGGTACGAACACAATATATCTGATGGATAATTCCCGAGACGCTGAAAGTGACTGGAAGGAGGAAGTAAACTATCAAGTGACCGGAAGGAATAACATCGCACATTAAAATCTTTGAGAGATAAACATCGCTCATGATTATCAAAATATTTGAGAGAGTCCTAAGAGGTAAAGTGACTGAATAGGGAATCGAACACCAGAGAATATACAAAATGCTGGCGTGACATGACTCGGGAAAGCACCCGATGAATGTGACCATGGTGTTGTAGTACACAGATAAAGCAAAAGATGATAGCAGTGGGCAAAACCGAAAGATAGAATTACTTCTTCACTAAGAGATCAAATCACATTTTTGTTTACATCAAGCTATTTTTCAATGCCTTCACAGACAAAGTTTATTCTTATGAGGAACAATACTTGTACTCCTGTTCTTCATTCTAACGTATGACATAGACACAGACACGACATACAGTTTCATTACATCGGTCACAGACGATACGAGAATAAGTAGGAAAATCACATCAGAAGGAGTCACCGAGACACCACAAACTGACGCACACAATGTCTTCCACTGCGCCACCGATAACAATATGCCTTTCAGTTGGGACATGTTCCAACGCTTCCGTGATGAGGATAAAAAAAAAAAAAAAGGACGATTAAGAGCAGCACAGAACAATGGATGAATATCGGCACGAACGAACCACGTGAAACATCTCGCGGTAACAATGTCTGACGACCTCCTTAAGCTTCTCAGTACAGAGCGAGATCCCCCTCCACACAAAATGATGTTAGGACAGTAACACCGTCAAGACAAAGGAGGAAAAAAGCCATGATGACGCTCTGCAAGACGCTAACACTGAATACTGAAGCGCACCACATCATCCATCTTACGTACACACGAGAGCGAAAATGCAGTTTCAGGCGTTCGAAGATCCTTCCCGGCCTCCACTGACACGCTGAAGGTACTGAAATAACTGTAAACAACTGAAGTCAGTGAGGCTCTACTTTCTGGAACGCACTCGAGAGAGGTACATCACTGGTTACGAAATAAACCTGGAAAGTCATAAAACGCATGGAGCCAAACCTATACTCAAAAAATCGTTCCCAGATGGAAGAATTTAAGTGTCACTCCTAAATTCAAGTGTGCGATAAGCATAAAATGAGAAAACCTGGAACCTCAGGGGTCCAAAATTATTCAACACATTACTTCCAGACATCCGAAATTCACTACGGATGTTCAGTGAAGAAATATAAGAAGTTCCTTGATCAGGATTTACGTGGAGTATGAGACCAAGCTGGGCTGTGGTGGTGGGTATGTGGGGGGCCTGTAGGCCGCGCGGCTTCCACCAGCCTTGAAGACCAATGTTCCAATTCGGCAGCTTGGGACCAGCTGGAACAGTGGGGGGACAGAAGTACCCAAGGTCTAGGCCAGGTATTCGCCAGGTATGATGATTAAGACGGAGCGATATGCCGTGGGGAAAGGGGAAAAAAAAAAATAAAAACACACACACAAGAAGCTGGAGTGTTGGAAAAAGAACGTAAGTTGTCAGGGAGGAGCATGAAATAAGAGGTCATAGACAAGAAGAGGGAACGAGGGAAGTGTAAAGAGAGGGTGATAACGAATGCGTGCGTAGGCGAGTAGGGAAAAGAATATACATCACGTTAAGTGCTGGGTGAGGCCAGTGGTGGAGACTGATGGGTGAGGCCAGTGGTGGAGACTAATGGGTTAGGCCAGTGGTGGAGACTGGTGAGTGAGGCCAGTGGTGGAGACTGATGGGTGAGGCCAATGCTGGAGACTGGTGGGTGAGGCCAGTGGTGGAGACTGATGGGTGAGGCCAGTGGTGGAGACTGGTGAGTGAGGCCAGTGTTGGAGGGTAATGGACCATGAGGCACCTCCGCCGATCCAGCAAACAAGGCCTTAAATACGGCCAACGACACAGCCTATACACAAGGTCCAAAGGCAAACCACCCATTCACTTACAGGCAACAGCCAAGACCTACAGATACGCTACACAGATGTACCATACAGATAACATCACGACAAACTGGCTCAACGAACACACCCAGCAACTTGCCACATTCTACAGCAACGCCAGAGAGAGGAGTTAGTAGCAACTTGTGGAATAAATATGATAGGTGGTGAGACAGGTGCTGAGGAGGGCGTGGGAGGCTAAAAATAGTTGATGTGCTCAGCTGGAGGCCACAACCTTTAGATGTGCGCCAGGTTGCTATTTAAGACTCCGTGTTCTTATCTTGGATAGTGATGGTATGGACACACACACAAAGCCATTATATATATATATATATATATATATATATATATATATATATATATATATATATATTCCTATGAATCCACGGGGAAAATGAAACACGGTAAGTTCCCAAGTGCACTTTCGTGTAACAATATATATAAAGTATCCGCTAAAAATCTTGTCCGCTATTCCCATGCATTCTGAAAGGCGATGTCACACTTATATTTAAGTACTTTATCATCTCTCCTTTGGCCTTGATTATCATCTGCAGACGTCTTGGCAAGATACCTTAAGTATTCTAGGTCCATGTTTTAAGTCCAATGGTTCTTGATCTCCTGAAAGAGGCGAGACACACATGAGGTGCTACAGGGAACAGCCTCCTGATCGTGTGTTCTGAGCGTCCAGTTTCCCTAGATATCTCACGTGTACCCACATTTTCTTGCTTCCATATGGGAATTCGGGCTATCTTTTCCTTAGAAAGACAAGAGCTAATCATCTTGAAGTACAGGTGGCGGAAATACAATGTCCAGATGCAAAATTCCCAAATTGAAGTGGCGGCCTGGAAGAATAAAGAAAGAACATCCTTTGCTCAAGATAGCCCGAGGCATATTAGGTGGGTTGCTGGTGTTTACACAGTTAAAACACTAGTCTCAGCGATTAGGTGTACGATGATTCACTCTTTTATATGCTTGTCCCCAAATAAACCTCAGTCGTGTATCGCCTCTGAATTATATAGGGGTGCGACCTATGCGGACAGTGTATACAATGTTTAAACAAATTATTGGTTGGTCTGAGTGTTCTGTGCTGCTTACTCAAGCTAGTTTGTTCTGAAGAATTTGACACATTTAACCTGTCTTTCCTTTAAACCAAATTCATATGGACGCTACACTCTGAGGAACTGGCCACGATGGGCCAAAGCCCAGAAAGTAACATGGAGGAAAGTGTCCATGACGAGAAAGATAAGGGTGTTATGATGTTCTAGGCCAAACACGAAGTCTCTCGACGAGGGCATCTGATGAAGTATAGGCAGATAAAAACTTAAATCCTACTCTAAACCAACCAGCAGACAGCAATGTCCGAACTAGCTGTCCCTCCGTCACGTCTTTCTTGATATATGATGCAAGTGAGGCGAATAATTTACTTGGAGCGGAAGAAATTTACATACGGGTATGAATGTTAGCACTGTACGTCATATGAACCAAACAGATAAGGCACACACTTCATGTGTGTCAAATGTTACTGTTATATACCAGGCTAATGTTTATCCCAGTATAATTCAAAGATACAGTGGACTGCGTCACACACACACACACACAGGGTTATAGCCTGGCCACCTTTAATGGTGACACTATCAATCCTTTATATCAAACGGAATAAGAAATCATTAAACGGCAGAGAGACGGATGAAATGATACCAAGTCTTTCTTTCAAACTATTCGCCATTTCCCGCATTAGCAAGGTAGCGTTAAGAACAGAGGACTGGGCCTCTGAGGGAATACCAAGTATAAAGAAAAAAATTATATGGGATATGTAACTGCGCTTAATGTCCAGCTCTACATGTTTTTTTTCAAGTCTGTGATGTGTAGCATTCACATGCTAATGATGTTAGTCATTAAACAGTGGTATACCTATGAATGCCACAAAACACTTCCACGAATAATACAATTTTCGTTTAAATTCAGCTTATGAAAACTAAAGGGAAAACCATCTACATGATTCTAATATTGACACACAACTTATCTTACTGGGTACATATACGTTACCTTTTCTCGCATCAATATACTGGTTCTACGACAAAAAGCTTATCATTATGGTAAAAGCTTATCATTATGGTAAAAGCTTTTCGTTATGGTAAAAAGTAAGAGAGTCATTAGTCATTACCCAGTCAACTGGGCCAATAATCACGCGTATAACCGACACTTGGTTCAACGACAACGAAGCCATGGCAAAAATCTTAACTGAATTTGTTTACATTTGTATTTTACAACTGAAGACACAACTCATATCCTGAATCCACTTTCATCGGTAACAGAGGAGAACACTCAACAACTTATGATACAAAAGTTAAAGTAAAGCTATGACTAATAAACGGTATGAAAATAAACAAAACGGCCGGACATGATAAGCGTTAGACGAGAAAAATGAGAGAGGCTGAAAGAGAGTTGGTAAAGACCATCACTGTTCTCTTCAATATGTCATCTGCTACGTGGAAAGTTCCAGATGCTGACTGGAGGTTTGACAAGGAAACAACGATATTCAACAAAGGTAATAAATCACTTCCCAGAAATTATCGTCCACTTAGCTTAACGTCCATGGTTGGAAAACTTCTGGAAACCAATTGTCGGAACAAAACTGTACACGGTTTAGAGCACCATCACTTAATAAGCGATTGTAAGACACGACAATCTAGCAGACTCGCGGGACTGGGTTGTGACGATCGAATCGTGGCTCATCATTGATGGATGATATAACCCGTATGTCACACAGGTGGTGCAGGGCGTTCCCCCCTTCCCCAGGCAGAGGGAGCCACTCCACGCACGCGTACCTTCCCAGATGGTACGAGCCACTCCACGCACGCGTACCTTCCCAGATGGTAATGGCGGGATCACGTCTCAGCTCTCACATCACTTCCCACCACTGTGGGTGCAGCGCGGTGCACTGTGAGGCTCTCTGGATACCCGTGCCACAGTCTATATTATATCTGACGAGACGCTCGCTCCGGAGGACAGCTTCTTCAGTCTCTGAAATGGCTACATAACGAGTCTGTGTGACGTAGCATGAAACACCCTACTGCTTTCGGATGAAAATAAAAAAAAAAAAATATGTATACAAAAACAAAGACTATGAGGCAAATGCAAATATTCTTATTTTTATCTAAAACACAATTAACGATGACTTATGGCCAAAATCTCCCAACGATCAAGTTGAAAGCAGATTTGAACGTCAATCACTTCTACCTGGCTGAGACTCTGGGACTGGTATAATACGTCGGGAAGAATGGCCAGCTCAGTTCTTCTTGCTTATCCTGGACAAGCGTTATTGTTTACTTCTTGCGTCACACACCAGACGTCTTACATGGGGCTCACTGCTGGAAAATTCGCCCTCCCGCTGTCTTTACCGATTATGAATTCGATTCGTTATCTTATTTCTATAATTTCTTTTTTCATGAGATCAAACGTTTTTCGCACTGTCTTATTCAAACACTTTATTGCTGGTAACGTATGAACGTGTATATTTACGAAATTGGATGTTTTCAGTCGTAAGTGAAGTTACCTTAGAAGCCAGGAAGCTGTAAGTCTGGTCACAGACGCACTCGACGCTGCAAGCAACTGAGCCATGTTTTCCTTTTGCCCGCACACTCTGCTTGCCCGTACACTCTGCTTGCCCGTACACTCTGATTGACCGTACACTCTGATTGTCCTTACACTCTGCTTGCCCGTACACTCTGATTGCCCGTACACTCTGCTTGCCCGTACACTCTGCTTGCCCGTACACTCTGATTGACCGTACACTCTGCTTGCCTGTACACTCTGCTTGTCCGTACACTCTGATTGCCCGTACACTCTGCTTGCCCGTACACTCTGCTTGCCCGCACACTCTGCTTGCCCGTACACTCTGATTGACCGTACACTCTGCTTGCCCGTACACTCTGATTGACCGTACACTCTGATTGTCCTTAAACTCTGCTTGCCCGTACACTCTGCTTGCCCGCACACTTTGATTGACCGTGCACTCTGATTGTCCTTACACTCTGCTTGCCCGCACACTTTGATTGACCGTGCACTCTGATTGACCGTACACCCTCATTGTCCGTACACTCTAATTGACCGTACTCCCTGACCGTACACTCTGATTGACCGTACACTGTTTGATTGAAAACTTTGACCATCTGTTCTTCCTCCTTACTGTGGTATGTCATAAGGTGAATGTACGTATGATCTGACCACACCGGTCTGTCATATAACCTAGCTGCCACTAAGAACAAACTTCGTACTCTGCATTTACGTCGCTCCTGTATTATATACACACACACACCCAGTGTTTCACATGTCGACAAATTTCAAGCAAACCGGCAACAAGCCCAGACACGCGATGACCTACGAGCCATCATACTTGTTACTACGAGCCATCATACTTGTGATCAAGTTACACAGCCATGGATGGTGGCCAGCGCAGCACCTCTCGCATCTAGACTCATCATCGCTCAACACATTCTTCGCTATTCTGGTCATCTACTTTCGTATGCCTTCCTGTCTACCTTCATTCCCTTCCATTTGCGACTTTCCCACATAGCCTCCTCCTGCTCTCCCTCTCTCTCCTCCGAGCCTCTACTTCTCCATGCTTCCCGCAACTCCTGCACTGTTTATCCTCAACTCCTCCTCCCAGGTCTTCCCGCTCCTAAACTACTCCCGGCCAGTCTTATGGTATCAACATCACAGTCTCAACTGTCTTTGTTCTCCCACTACCTCTACAGTTCTCCCACTACCTCTACAGTTCTCCCACTACCTCTACAGTTCTCCCACTACCTCTACAGTTCTCCCACTACCTCTACAGTTCTCCCACTACCTCTACAGTTTTCACTCTTCACCCTTGACTTTCCCTCTAACTTTTCATGTCTCTCCCACCTGCCTCTCCTCCGCCACATTAATTAACTTGTCCCTTTCTCACAGACTGCTCAAATTCTTGCCCACTTTTACCCCAATTAGCTTCTTGTTAATCCTCCGCATTCGCTCTTGCCTCATTCGTCTTCATCCCTCGTGCGACCCCATCGCCAGTCCCACACTTCGTTCCTGCCCCTCCACCTGCGTACTCCTTCCTCCTCCTGTCTCGCAAGCACTTCCTCCTTGCCACCATCCCATAACAGCATCTGTACCTATCTACCACTTCGTCTCTCCTTCCTGCTCTCTCTCTCTCTCTCTCTCTCTCTCTCTCTCTCTCTCTCTCTCTCTCTCTCTCTATCTCTCTCTCTCTTTTAAGGATGCTTCCTCCTCCTCCTCTTATGCTAGCATCCTCAGCAGGACAGATCATGTCCTCGCTTTTGCCTACCATCAGATACAAAATGTAAATAGGCCAAGAGTTGGGCGCTGGCGGCTGCGACTCAAACAGTGAATATAAAATACGTACTATTTGCATAACTATATTTTCCTGTGGCATTTATGAATTTGCGGGGTTCTTTCTCATGGCGCGAGGACGTGTTGTGGAAGGTGTAATATATTCCCGGCAAAATATCGTGGTGGTGCCATGATGCCGTGTCGTTTAAGCACGGGATAATTCAGGTCTCCATTCCCTGAATAATACAAGTTTGTTCTTGGGCAAGAAAGCGTCATGTCGGATCCCTTGCCGTTGCTGGCTGATCACAAGATGACGAGTCGGTCCACAGTCAACCCAGCTGTTCATCCACCCCTAGGGTGGATGGTCGATAAAACGGATACCTGGCTCAGGCTATTGTGTGTGTGTGCGTGTGTGTGTGTGTGTGTGTGTGTGTGTGTGTGTGTGTGTGTGTGTGTGTATCGTTAAAGGGATGGCCTTGATTAGGGCCTCAGCTGCCTGTGCCGTCTCAGCTAACCCAAAAAACAAGTTACTACTGGAGGGTTGGAGGCATGGATGAAGGAGGGGTATCATGGGAGGAGGAGGAGGAGGAAGCAGAGGGGGAGGATAGTGGGGCGAGATGAACAGGAAATTGAGGGGAGGATAAGAGAAGAGGGGGGGGGGGAGAAGACGTAGGAGAGGTGCTGGAGGGTGTAACGCAGGGGGGAGAGGAATAGGGAAATGGAGGGGTGTGGGAGAAGCAGGGGAAGAAAAAGAAAAAGTGTGAGAGAAGAAGGGAGAGGAAAGAGAGAAAGTGTGAGAGCAAAGAGGGAGAGGTGTGGGGGTTAGGAGATGGGGGGAAGATGTGATGGTGGGCAGGGAAGAAAAGAAGGTATAGGAACAGGCAAGGGCAATGGGAGGGAAGTGGTAGGGAGGAGAAATCAGTGTCCTACATCCATCTAACGTGTAAAATCAGTTCTGTGGTAACAGGAGAAAAAATAACAGGAAAATGTACTTTAGAGAGGGAGGGCAGGACAGACGCTAAGTCGTGTGTGTGTAGCAGACCCCACCCTGGTAATGCCAGTGTTCATTATGATAGCGGAGACTCAGTGCGGGTCAGCATTTGAACGTGGCCACGATCATCATTCCTCTATGTGTGGGAGCAGGACCCGATGTTTTATCATTTGTCGTATACAGTAACAGTGACAGACCCCCCAAAAAATGGCTGTAATTGGTACAAGATGAATGAAAGCGTAATGAATATGAGATCGGTCCGTCATTCATCCCATTAGCTATGAAATTAGGTAATACAGAGCTGTGGCTTTGTTGATATATCACAACTGTGCAACTTACACTGGAAATACATCGTTCGTGTCTCCTCCTGCATAAAACCTGGAGTAAGAACATGCAAATAACGAGCTTATCACTCACATCAAATCAAAACTGCTGCATTTCTTTGCAACAGCATATTTTTCTTTTCTCTTTCTGGCATTTAAAATAGTACGAGATGATACGTCACATGATAATATGGAGAAGGTACAAAACCAGTGAGTAGCTCAAGAATCACTCACTTTCACGGAAGTATTTTCCACTTGTAATCATGCCTCAGTCACAGAAAAGCCCCAGATATACGTTAATGCAAAGGAAGGAGTGAGAGCTGCATGCATCGTCATGCAACACCGATAGTCGCATTTTCTTTTCTAGAAGGACATCACAACAAATTCTCTTTGCAATATAAAGGCATAACCTAACTCCTGCTCCATGTGTTCAGCCATTCATTCTCTCTCGTCATTTTAAGAAAAAAATATATACCAAATAAAAGCAATCCAGAGTTCACTGGACACAGGGTGCCAGAAGATGTGAAACTCCAAACGTTAACAATGGCATTTCCAGAAAAATGGTAAGTTAATTTGACATAAACAAGACATGGATCTTTCCAGGGATGCAAGGGAGAAGGGCGGAAGGATACTGGCGAGGGAGAGGTCAGAGCGGTGATGTGTGTGTGTGTGTGTGTGTGTGTGTGTGTGTGTGTGTGTGTTCAAATTACTGTAGGAAAAGAAATGCCTCGCCTGTAACAAACTCATACACGATGCCTGATACTCCTGTTGTACTTCAAATCCTCGTGGTTTCTTTACGAATAGGTTTATCCTATAAGCATGAGGGATCAATCCTTGAACACGATGGCATGATCCTTCATGGAAGATATCACAACCTGTGGACATGATGGGGTCAACTGTGATTTGACCCAAGGATTGTATAACGTGTTTCTTAAAAGTCTTACCCTCGTTACTCAAGAAAACTATGCGAGGAGTAAACTTGTTTAGAAGCTAAAACAATGTCACTCATAAACCGGTGGTACAAATGTTTTTTTTTTCTTCTAAAACCGAAAGTTTCTCATCAGAAATCAGATCATAAACACAAAAGCAAATCTCAAAGTCTTGGACAGATGAAAATAAGTAAATGACTTCCGATCAAAAAGTTATAAACAAACTTACTACGATGTAATACCGACGCTTTTGTGACTTTAACGATTTCCCTTCCAGGTCTACTGGCTGACTGGTTTACCTCGATGAAAGCAAAGGCGGCCCAAAAGTGCGTTCCGTAATTGCACTGGTGCCATCGTATGCAGCCATCCGACAAAACGGTAAATAGCGCAACAAAAATCATTCCAATGCAGAGTACAAACGCCAGAAAGAGGGGGGGGAAAAAACCTGATCAGTATATTGCAAAAGCAACATATTCATACCAGTCAGCTCGTGAAAAAGATGAAAGCCTCAAAACATTGTCTGACCAATTAGCTTCACCTAAAAGAGCTTTCACACGGCGTTTCATACTTCAAACTTTTTATGTGAAAGTTTACATAAAAGTAAGTAACGGTTGGTCAATATCATCATCAACTTTAATCTTAGCTAATCGCATCTGATAAAATAATATCCAAAGAATTAAGTAAAGTTTCCCCTTGTGGAACCTCCTAGGGAAAGTTCCATCTCAGCAAGTTTCACATATGAAACACCAGCTAAAAATACAAGGGGAAAAAAAAAATCCCGGAAAGAGAAAAGCGCAACACAGAGAAATGTTGCAAAAATCAAAGTCGCTCTAGAGACAAATACACCGCGCATAAACAAAGTCAGTTTTTCCAAGGAGAACGCCAAACTGTTCCCACATGGTCATAAATTTTTGCCTTACAGAAATACATATTATGTACATGGGGGGGAAACCCGACTCTAAGCACAGGAAATATATCCCCACAAAATTTCATTCGGGAACGAGAATAAATTATGAAGCAAACAATATTTTCCTTGATGTGCAACGACGCAGGAAAATGTACACATCGACGGCATACCAAGTGGCCACTTTGTCCTCATGTTTGTATATCTCCTCCGCTCTGCTCCTACCGTCGCTGCAATTCCTCCTGTTGGAGGGTCGTGAGCCAGGCCTGGACAGCCTTCCCTCACACTATGTTCAGAGTGAAGCAAAACCCATCTCCTATATAACGTTAAATCTATCTAGAGTTGATCCAACCTACTGGGGTTTATCTGGGATACGCTACAGTCCTTTACATATCAGGAGTTGGTTCAGTCATCTCTTCCTTCACTTCATAGAACTGGTACAGGAAACATTTCCCCTCTTTAGAATTTAGATTCTAAGCAAACGTCAAATTGTCTCTCTCAAGATAAACTGTACAGTTTTCTTTCCCCAATTCATATCCAAAAAATTCTGACACACATATTGAAGAATTTAGACAAGAATAAATCATTTAACCCCTGTGATAATTCTTCTGTATACTAAATACAAAATCTAATTCCTAAAAGTTCAGATAACTGACGTGGAGGGAGTAAGTAACCCCGAGTCAAATAGACTAATAACACGAAGAACCTTAAGAGCCCAGAGCTCCTCCTCTTCCTCGCAGGTTTCAACATGAAGTCGACCCCATCACTGGCGAGCATCACCTAAGCAGAATGATTAATGAAGCTGCTTGCTGCTCCTGCTGGAAGGCAGAGCCTTCTTATCGCACAACAGGAAACCACCATCTTGTACCTCATTTGTTTCCAGGGCAGCGCCTGAATGCCATGGGATAATGAATGACTAACTCTATTTCGCTTTACGACTCTACTGCTTCTCCCAGCCATTATACGGGAGGGAGAAAAAAAAGGTGATGGCGATGCGGCAACTGGAATTAATTTTCATGGGACTAAAGATTAATTGAAAGTTATCGAAGTGTTAAATGTTGGTCGATAACCAATAATTTGTGACAAGGTTATAACACTGACTCTCTCTCTCTCTCTCTCTCTCTCTCTCTCTCTCTCTCTCTCTCTCTCTCATTTATGTACTTATTGCGTCCTTCCTCCTTCGCTTTTCCTCCCAGCGTCCATCTCTTCCTTCTAAAACATCTACACTCCAATCGATGTCCATTATCAGAATTTTTTTTTTTTAGCAGACGAAATACCGAAGTAATATCATAGTTGTTCAGCTGATAATATTAAAAAAATTTAAGACCCGTCTGTGTTTTAAATGGTAACTGTTAAACTATAGATACTCAATCACTTCCCATACAACGATGGAATAGAATTCCATCCTCCTTCCTTCCCTACTCCTCTCCCATTATCTGTACCTCTCCCTCCCATACGTGATACCTCTCCCCTCTCTCAGGTGGTTACGAAATGGTAGGCACTACTCACCCCGCTATCAGGAGGATATGATCACAAAAAAGATATGATGACAAAGTCTTAGGACAGAGCATCGAAGACAGAACCCAGACTATGGCACATGTACAGTGAGGTGGTATACCAGTGAACCAACATAAACACGAGCTAACAACAAAAACATGACAACACATAACAAAATGGTCAATTCTCATGAGTCAGTAAAGCACTGCGTCAAGCAGTTCTCCCCATCCCTCACTCGCCTCTTCCTCTAACTAAACACACTGATACCCAAACCATTCTCCATCAGTTCTCTTTTATATGGTGAACATGTCAGTTCATCAAGAATAAGTTGAGTACTAGTGCGATGATTTGGCCTTGCCATGCACTGAGGTATTCATATATATACAACAATATATAAAAGTGTCGACGCATTCACATTTCAGCTTCCAAATGTTCTAACTTATTCATGGATTTAAATGGCTTGCAAATATTCTGACGTTATGAGAAGCGCGCATTGCATATCACCAGCGGCGCGCTAGGTGGAAAGAAGGACAGGGCCGACCAACACACACGTTCACAAGCCTCAACACTGAAGGCAGGAGCCACTCCACACCACCACAGTGACCTGCAGCCCAGCAGCAACCACCAGAGCCGTCAACCGCAGGAAGATCTCATTAGGAATACTCCAATATTACCATTCTGGACACTCTTGGTGTATTACCACCGTAGACAGTCTGAGGACAGTACTAACGTGGAGGTTTCAGGACAGTGCCAACATCCTGGACAGTCTAAGGACAGTACCATCATCCTGGACAGTCTAAGGACAGTACCACCACCATCCTGGACAGCCACAGGACAGTATCACCACCATCCTGGACAGTCACAGGACAGTACTATCATAGACAGTCTCCACCTAAGGATTCCACCACCTTGCACCAGTGGCCATCCACACACGAGTGTGGGCTGTGTCGTGACCCGTGTTCAGTATTCCAGAGGCTGGCGGGGCCCCCTACACCCCCCAGCCTGACACTGGCCATCAGGCACAGTTGGCCGCTCTCGGCCAGGGGGAAAAAAAAAAAAAAGTTATATGTCGTGCAACTGCTATAAATATAACAACTTGATTTAAAACATTTTATACATTCAAAGCCTCCAGGCCATCATTTATCGATGGGATTTTTGTGTTTAAATGATGGGACACGATGCAGCTAGGGGATCCGGATATAGCAGCTAAAACGTCAGCAAGCGAAACCTGTCGCATTAAAATCAGAGCGCAATTTGTTGGTCGGATTATTTGCAAGAACCCAGTTTTTTTCTCTGGCGTCATATTCCACCGTTTTCTGATGTTTGTGGTGTATTTCTTTCTCGGTTGTTGCCGCTGTTCATACCCTATTATGTTATTTGTTTCTCGTTTGGAGCTGGACAATTTTTTTTTTGTCCCTCGCCAGTGGTTATGATTCGTTTCACTGTTTCGCCGTAACCTATTTGCTCATTGTCTGCTCCTTATTGTCGGGTCTCTGTCACTAGGCTGCTTGATAACTGGTGTGCTCCTTTGGTCCTTTTTATGTCTCTATAGTTTGCTTTTTTTCAGTCACTCGGACACAGAGACTGTGTTTAAACTGTTGACTATCTTGTGCGGTCATTTCCCACATTTTCCACGTTATTTGCTGCTATCTCTGCTGTACCCTACACACTGCTCATCACTTGTACTCTGCACAGTTCTTGTTTACCGAGTGATGTGTTGTTTGTTCATTACAATTCTTTTTCTCTTGCAATTCCGGTCTTAACCTCTTCATCAGCAGGTTCTCTAAGATCACCACTACGGCTTCCGTGAGCTGACATCCACTGGTGATATTGTTTTCCCTATCTTACTGTTATCATGATCATCATCCCTGAAAGATTTTTGGGAATCATATATAGCTGACCTCGACAACCTTGACAACCTTTCGCTCTCCTTTAATAGTTCTTTAATACCACCTCTTGAATAAATGAACATGTATAGTATCATTCTAAAATCCACTCTGTCTGGAAAACCCCACATTACGAAAATGGCTAAGTCTGCCTCTAAGAAACTGGGTGTTCTGTCTAGATGTCGAAATTTCTTTTCTTCCAAACAGGTGCTGCTTTTATTAATCTGTCTTCTATAGACTACTGCCCTCACATATGGGATGTTCCTAGCTCTGAATCCTAACTAAACAGAGTGAGTCCAACACGGTCCGTCTTGTAAACTCTTCTAGGTTAACTTCAAAATATGTCTCGCTTGCCCTACGCCGCAAGGATGGTTCATTTCCCCTTTTCTATACGTATTACTTTAATTCTTGCATCCGAAAACTGGCTGCTTGTGTGCCCCTACCACGAACTAGACCACGCAATACCAGTTAAGTTGCTGCGTCACGTGATTACTGTGTGGCCATTGACAACTTAAGGGTGGGCCGTTTTGATAACTGTTTCTTTCCCTACGTCTCTAGCTTTGGAACTCCCGACACTCCTATGCCTTTCCCAGTAACTATGACCTGGCGCATTTTAAAAGACTTTTTTTTCACTTCCTCTAAAACTCGTAAATACTTTCCCTTGCCTCTTTTTTTCCCCCTCTCATTAACCTCTCTCTGTTTCAATTAAAGCCCGGCCTTGATGTGGACTTCTGTCTGTGTCTTGAGTCTCCAACGCAAAGAAAAGAAAAAAAAATGGGGAAAAAAAGAAAAAAAATGCTATCGAGTCTTGCCATGTTTTGCTTGTGTTTATCATTTGTAGCTTTTTATCCCCTGCCTCGCGAGAAATTCTCACTTTTATAACATAATCCTGTTAACGTTGAACATTATTCCTGGAGCTGTGTCACTGAACGACAAAACATATTGCAAGAATCTATTTATAATTATTTGGACGTTATTATGGACATTAAGGTAATTTCACTACTGAGCCTTACTGCAAGCTCTGGGTTGCTCTACATATGCAGTTAACAAAGACACAGCATCACTGTTCCTTTGGATCAATTATATATCACCATATCTGAAGTCACCTCACTATTGGACCTTATTATCCCAGACCCTACTATGGATGTAAGGCAATGTTACTTATGGAACTTGTGACGGAATTTAACTCACGTCACATTTGATCCTTATCACATCTTTTATCACATTCAGACTTTATGATAAACTGTACAGTAGATCACCACACTTATGATAAACTGTGCAGTAGATCACCACACTTATGATAAACTGTACAGTAGATCGATCACTACATTTATAATAAACTGCACATTCGATCACTACATTCATGATAAACTGCACAACAGATCACCACATTCTAACATAGATGAGTTCGATTTCCGTTACATTTACGTATGTGGATGTTACCGAAGGTCACTTTAGAAACTGTTTACTTAAAAATAATATGAAAGTAAACGAGAGCGTAAAAGTACATCAACTATATCATATACGTTAAGGTCTTTGTAAAAACAACAAAAATTTGGATGACGTACCAAACATGGTCCGAACGTGTTGCTGAAACAGCGATTCTGACCAACAAGGTCAAACAAGGTCGGTCCAGCGCGTGCTAGTGGAACCAGGGAGACGAGTCCCAGGAGAAATTTACTCTCTCAACCTGGTACAGTGTTATCATTACGCCAAATGGACCTCACCTTTTCTTATTACTTTATGTGTGATAGTTTAAGATGATGTGGAGTGATGACGAGGTTATCTCAAGAGTGCTGGGAAGGTGAGGGAGAGGGAGAACCTGTGTATGTACACTTGTCATCTGTGTCTTAGGACGCATCACTATCTTGCTACCAAAACCGCTCAAACTTCACTCACGAAGGTGGCTTTACAATCATAGTGAGTCCACTTACTCTCGGATGTGGCTATCAGCGGCTTCACCGCAAGGAAGAAGGCTCAGTCATGAGTTAATCTAGTATTTTACACACACATACACACAATTACATTACATACACTCTCATCTCTTTCAATCTCATCATCACAAATTTTCAGGCGTGGGTTATACCTGTCTACCAGAAGAAAGCACAACGTGTAATTCATTAGATGCAATTTAACCCAAATTTGTGTCCTTAATCGCAATTCACCGGAGGACGCTAACTATAAAACACCATTTCCTCAGACATATCTGTCTAATGTTACAGGCATTACTGGGACGGACGGACGGAAGGCAAGAGAGTGGCATGGCAGAAGGGAGGAAGGAAGCGCAGGGTGAGAACCATGTAGGGAAAGTTAATGAAATATAGAAGGATGACAGGAGGTTAGAGGAAGACGATGGATAAAACACAGGAGGAGGGAGGGCATGGATAAGATGGGTAGCCACGGGCAAAAGGAATGACAGATGCTGATGATGAGAGTCCGGAGGGAAGAATGAGCGAGAGCAAATGGTAAGCAAGTCACATGATTCTCGGGATTATCAAAGTTACGAGCCAACCATCTCCCCTCCACCGTTCACCTCCCTCTTCTTTCGACTTCATGCCCTCCCCTCCGGAGCCCTTCCTTACTGCCCTCTCCCCTCTCTTTCACAGTGATAAGTTCCTACGGCTGATAAATCGTAGGATCCTCCCTCCTCCTCCTCCTCTTCCACGGCAGAACTTACTAGCCAACAGTCAGTTCTATATCTTGTGCCACCAAAGAAATCACAGCGACCCCAGATTACGGGGTTGGAGCTGCCAGCCAGCCAGCTGGTGTGGGTTGCTTCTGATGGCTTGCTGTGCAGCCCTGCTGCTCGGGGCTCCCATAGGTACTCCAGGATCCTGCTCGAGTGTCTGTGCCGCCATGCAGCTCTGTGGCACCTGAATTCACTCATATCAACATCGTATCCAGGTCAACTTCATACCACCGTGCACCCATATCATACCCCCCGCGCACCAGACATTATACCGCGGTGCACCTACATTGTACTACAGTGCACCAATGTTAACGACAGGTACAGTTCAGGTTACCTGTATCATACGGCACACTAGAGTATGATCTGAACCTGGACTATCAACCTTAGGGACACAGTACGTGGTCTCAACAAGGATCTGTAACATCTGATGGTTGTTATCATGATTTCTAGGTCGCTTATCACGTGAAGACGGTGACAGGCTTAAAGCCTGACTCAGAAACAAGCAAACATTATAGCACGGTACACCTGGACTGTAGCACGGTACACCTGGACCGTAGCACGGTACACCTGGACCGTAGCACGGTATACCTGGACCGTAGCACGGTACACCTGGACCGTAGCACGGTATACCTGGACCGTAGCACGGTACACTGATATTCCAGTATGGTATACAGACATTACAGCAAGGTGCACCAACGTTACAACAGGGTATACCGACGTTACAGCAAGGTACACCAAGGTTCCAGAACAGTACAGCAACGTTACAGGATGGAACACCAATATCACAACACGGTACACCAACGTTACAGCATGGTACACCAATATCACAACACGCCACACCAACGTTACAGCATGGTACACCAACATCACAGTATGGTACATCAACACTACAGCACCACACACCAAGATTACACCAAGGTACATCAATGGTACAGCACGGTGCATCAACGGTACACCAAACCTTACCCTCCACGTTAAACCCTTCCTAAAGATACAGAACAGGACGAGTTTGTCTGAGCGTAATGAAGCAATTTCTAACCTCTACCAACTTTATTTGAGCCAATATAACTTTCCAACGAGCCACATAATGACCCGATTACTTACATGTCACATTATACAGCCTCACGAGGAAATCACCGAGGATTACAGCAGCTTTATGAGCTATACCGAGCCACAACCCTCACAACTTCAACATAATAAAACAAGGAAAGCCTTTGAGAGAGAGAGAGGAGTTCATATTCAGAAATCTCTTGATCAACAGGAAACGAATTAGAATGTTCTAATGAAGAGAGAAGAAGAATTAAGTCACTTATACAGTAGGCTCCATCCTAGCGACATGCTCACCCATGCACGGTCGTAACCAGGCTTGAGGGGATGGTGATTGTGTGTGTGGTGGGCAGAAGATCCCTGTATACACGACAGATGAGGCTTGGTGAAATACTCATGTACAAGACAAAACTGACACTGTGCGACGAGTGACCCTCGCAAAGGGGGATGGCTGTGGTCGTCCACAACACTTACCACATAGAGCTACAGCATACACACCTTTCCTGCATAATAAGGTTACCCCAGTCTTCAATGTGTTGTCACACGGACCCACACCACACATCTTCAACAACAACAAACGTCGTTTAATTCATGATCTGTGTACGTTAAGGACTATCTTTGATAAATATGACAAAAAATTTCAGAATAAAAATGAAATATCAATAATAATTTTGATGTATCAACAAGATACAGGTTCTGATACGATGCATTTCGAAAGAAGAGAAACGATTCCGTACTGTAAAATACAGGTCATCTTATGGGTAGCAAGCTCCTCCGGGAGGCGTGGACAGCCGAGAAGTTTCGTAAGCAATTCCAGAAAAGTTGAACTCCAGGGATTTACCACCGTTTGGAAAATTCTCTCTCTCTCTCTCTCTCTGGGGGCTACGTTCTACATCTGCTTGCAGGTTCTCTCTCTCTCTCTCTCTCTCTCTCTCTCTCTCTCTCTCTCTCTCTAACAACGTTTAAGCTTCCTGTTTTCTTCATTCGGGGGGGGGGAGGAGGAGGAGGAGAAGGAGGAGGAGGAGGAGGAGGAGGAGGAGGAGGACGAGGAGGAGGAGGAGGAGGGTTGTGATGTGAGGCCCCCATTCATAGAGATAAGCAAGGTCTACTACCATGTGAATGATCTCATCGTCTCCCTTGTTAACATAAGTCTGTGGGTAGGTAGGTAGCCTGTGATCCAGCTATGACACAACTCTAAGAAGCCAAAAAAAAAAAAGATCTTGCAGAGGTTATTATATACAGCAGTAACCTGTCCTGAAAAGACCAGTGCTACAGTAGTTGAGGTAAAGTCTTCTATATCAGGTCTGGAAACCCCTGGCAATATTTCTCTCTTTTTCTGCTTCCTCCTTTCCAGGAACAGACTGCCATCCACTGGACCGAATTACTCCCATTTTCCTCAACAAGCTTGAGAAGAACATTTTATCTCTGGGACGCACTGTTTTATCAAGGAAAAATACGAAAGACTTTATACAGGATCAGGACAACTTATGAGCAATTTTAGTGTGTGCAGTTTCCTCCATCAGCTTTTTGCGCGGACGGTGCACGATGCTCAGCGTTAGGTTTAGCTGATTGCCTTGCACCAAGTCAGGCGTAGGGTAACCTGGTCCAATGTGGCCTCACAGCCGAGCGAGGCTGTGTGAGCTGCATTAAAGCAGGAGGCAAACCATATTGGTTGTAAGTGCCACAATTATCGTGTACCCAGTTCACAATTAATAACGCTCATGCATAACCCTTATGTGTAATAGAAAGTTCAAAGTTTTAATACATTTCCACATCCCATATATCCTCCTAAAGCAGCGTGCAGCTGGTGGAGCAGCATCATACTGCAGTATACATAAACACTCTGAAGAATTACGTCTTCTAATTCAAATGAATAGACCACTGTACATCTAGGAAGTGACTTTTGAAATATGATCATGATACTCAGTGTTGGTCTTTCTCATTTTCTTTCTTTTTTGTTTTAGGAGGCAAAGTGAGTTTCAGATTTTCCGAATGGCTACCGTTGGGTTATCATTTACGAAATCAGAATCTTCAACTTCGGCTCGTGAAAGCCATTCTCAATATCTCTGTTCAAGAGCCTCACCACATAACATGTCACAGCATTGTTGCTGTGCACCAGAATATGTAAGGTTTCCAGGTGGGATGGCCAGTTCCTGCAGCGATCCTGAACTTGACGGTAAATACAGAGCCACCTGAACCTGCATCACGTGATGTATCGGTTTGTGCTGGCGACCGTGGCGCGTTCATGGGTCGAGCGCACACCTTCGAATCCTGGTTGTGGCATTCGGTTCATAATCAACCTAGTTTTTCATCCAAGGGGCTGGTCGATAAACTAGGTACTCTCTCTCTCTCTCTCTCTCTCTCTCTCTCTCTCTCTATATATATATATATATATATATATATATATATATATATATATATATATATATATATATATACAGCGTTTATGAAAATGTCTTCATAAAGGCATTGTTTTTCGTGCCGTCTGAAAACAAAATGAAAGAGGAACACCTAAACGTAAAATTGTTCCCTTCACTTGCGTGCCAGGTACAGCGAGGATGTGAGGACAACTGGTGGTGGAACCTACGTCGTTATCCTACACTGCAAATTGTTATGGTTC
Organism: Panulirus ornatus; assembly: GCF_036320965.1. NCBI lineage: Eukaryota > Metazoa > Arthropoda > Malacostraca > Decapoda > Palinuridae > Panulirus > Panulirus ornatus. The sequence goes on from NC_092264.1 coordinate 5,637,412, forward strand.
ACTCAAGGACCAGCCGAAATGCTACTGCTGGGACGCGAGATGTTTGTGGAAACAAGGGAGGGCAGGCGAGATGATACTGATGACGTATGCTTCATACAAGTGCATGATGATGACGATGATGATAATAATGACGATGAAGATGACTATGACGATGACGATGATGATAATGACTATGAAGATGACGATGATGAAGATGATGATGACTATGATGATGACGACGATACGATGACTATGATGATGACTATGACGATGACTATGATGATGATATGGGAATATCATCGTCGTAAGTATTCTAACTCCCCTACAACTCCTCTCTCTCTCTCTCTCTCTCTCTCTCTCTCTCTCTCTCTCTCTCTCTCTCTCTCTCTCTCTCTCTCTCTCACAACTGTGCCTCCCTTACTTCCCAAATGTTCTGAGAATGAGAATCTATGTAGACGTTTTCTTAAACTTGGACAGCTATCCTAAACTGGCCCGAACACACACGCAACAACAGTTTGGGAGTTTAGGTTGGAGTGAATTAAACAGAGTGAAGGACTGAGCGAACCTTGATAATAGTGACGTCACACGTTACATGTCACCAGAAATGATAAAAGTCGTTCCAAAGAGACAGAAAATAGCGTCGGTTTATGTAAAGAAATATGAATACTATACATGTCCAATTTGAATACATGTCAGTGTATATAATTCGTTTAAAGCTGTCATCCCAAATGTATATAGCTCAGTATATTTCTTTATTCAACGCCCACGTATGTGTTGTCAATTTTTAGTCTTATGATACATATTCTAATTCTGTAATGAGCACATGTGCCATCATTAACAACTACGACACCTGATAACAACGGGTGTGCTATACGAGCAGATTTGCCAGGTGTTTGCCTGAACCACTGAATGATCGTACAGGAGTAGCACTGAACTGCCAGCCCCAATCACCAGCACCACAAACATGGATCATCATCAACCAACAAGCCTCAGGTAGGAACGTGATCCATAAATGACTGGTGCAGCAGCAGCGTCCCCCCGCGACGCTCAAGGTGAGGCGCGTCCTCCCATACTGCTCCGTCCATCACCTGTCCTTACTTATAACCTTATATTATCATGGTCTTAGGAGGCACGTCACTCACCATGGTCTTAGAGGCACGTCATCCACCATGGTCTTAGGAGGTACGTCACCCACCGTGGTCTTAAGAGGCACGTCATCCACCAGGGTCTTAAAAGGCACGTCACCCACCATGGTCTTAAAAGGCACGTCACCCACCATGGTCTTAAGAGGTACGTCACCCACCATGGTCTTAAGAGGCACGTCACTCAACAACCTGGTTGATCAAGAAGTCTTTTCTCGACATTTAATAATATAAAAGTTTTCAAACGTTCTCCAGTGTGGCGTCCATGATGTTCCCAACTGTTGCAGATACCGACCTGCACAGCCAACTTTTGATGAACATCCCTTGATCCCAGATGTGAAAAAGCCTCTACAATGATAGTCGTACTGAGAAGTGAATATATATATATATATATATATATATATATATATATATATATATATATATATATATAGGTATCCCTGGGGATAGGGGAGAAAGAATACTTCCCATGTATTCCCTGCGTGTCGTAGAAGGCGACTAAAAGGGGAGGGAGCGGGGGGCTGGAAATCCTCCCCTCTCGTTTCTTTTTATAATATATATATTATATAAACCATAGAAATAACCTTACCTATGAAGGTAAGAATAATCTTTCTCAGGTGGTGTGCCGTTCGGTGTTGAGCAATGTAATGTGCCTTGAACCTTGAGGTAGACGTCCGAGGACAGGCCACATTAACCAGGAGGACACGTTGTCGTGCTCAGGGATCGTACCACATTGAGCCAGTGGTTACACATCTCGTCCTGGCAGATGAATCACACAGACGACACAGGGCCGCCCCGCCCGCCTCTGAACCAAATATTTACACAAGGATTCGAGCAGACTGGTGGCGCCATCTGCCTACAGGTTCTTAGAGTAATCATGTTTATTCGTGGGGTAAATATTTATCCTGCAATTAACTGATAGCGTCCATGTAATAGTTTACAGTTGAGGTAAAGGTGATGTTTTGATGGGTCAAGCTGTTATAGGTAGGTGGTCATCAATTAGAAATAACACACACACACACACACACATGCACACACATTCCAGAGGAATATTAGCATTTCCTGAATATTTCCACTGAGAAAGACGGGCCCCAAACTGACGAAGATCGCTCGCAGAACTTGTTTGGTGAAATGTTAAACAGTCTAAGACAATCAATTATTTACCTGCGACTAATTAAGGTGCTAACTACTATATCATTCAAACTTCCGTTACGAAAGGGTTGATGTATTCAGGTAGGTGTAGGGAAGGTGCTGTTCATCCTATGCTCGTACATAATGGTATATGTCAGCATGACGTATGTTAATGGACGTAATCTACGTCACAAAACACAACAAAAGTTATCATTTATAATGATTACCTTACAAGTGTCACAGAAAGTGTCATTTAGGAATCATTAAGAAAACTTTAACAAGAGCGAAGGAAACGTTGGTGAACTTGCTCCAGCAGTTTACCATGGTTACCCTCAGGTAAGCCTAGCCAGGATTAGAAATCAGCTTCGTGCATGTTGCTATTTTGATGCATCATTGCCGTACATGCAAAAGGATTTGTACTCTATACGCGTGCACCTACAGTACGCTGGTCATACGCATAAAGTACGCTGTGGTCGTAAGCTACGCAACTTCACTGAGTGATAATGGATTTTGTGTGTCCATTGAGCAACTCACAAAGTATAGTCATCAAAGGATTATGATGATGTCTATGTTCACAATTAAACTATCAACTTGTTTCTTAATTTTCACGCTTTACGTTCTGTTGAGAGGTGAGCCAAATCTTTTCACTTTTTCTTTCTTAAAACTAGATAAATAAAAGACATAATACAATCATAATGATGAAAGACATATACGCTTGACAAAATGCGTAATAATGTTTGTGTCACATTGTCCAAGCCCGTCATTTGCATTAGTGTGTCATGTGCCATAATATCCAGGTGCCGGTGTACAGGGAGCCATGGTGGTTCGGTGTCATGCTGTTCGTAATTACCCGAGACCTTTGTGTGGCAGTACTTCATACAGAGTCATGAGCACTACTTTCATTCTGCTTCGCCTTCTCTTCTTCTTACTCTCCTTTTCCACTTCCTGTCTTTCCCACGGCTTCCCCCCCTTTCCCTCATCTTCCACAAACCTTCTCCCTCCCTCTTCTCTCCCCTCCCCCCAACATCCCCTTCCTCTCCTTTTCCACTTCCTGTCTTTCCCACGGCTTCCCCCCCCCCTTTCCCTCATCTTCCACAAACCTTCTCCCTCCCTCTTCTCTCCCCCCAACATCACCTTCCTCAGCTTTCGTGTTCGCACCTCGGAACAAACTTCCTTCCTGGCAGGGTGTTATATTTAGCAAGGGGCGGGCTGGCTCTCCTCACCCATCCTCACATCAACACGTTTTTCCCCGCCTAAGTTATTTACCTCCCGCGGCTTCCCCCTCACCGGGAGCGATGTCTGCTCAGCCAATGTTTCTCTCGCTGTTTCTTCCTGATCTTTCTTTTTTGTCTGTGTTTCAGCCAGGTCCCCTAGTGGAGAGGCCAGGTGGCCGGCATGGAGACAAAACACCAGGCCTCACACTAGTAAAGCATAAGTATCTAGGTTTACCTGGGGGTTGAGTACTGCCCACTTCCGGAACACAACGGCACAGATGGCACACTTTGCCGCCACAACAACTATTTCAGGTTTCGGTCTTCTGTAAAGAGAACTCTACCTGGTCGCGTTCGAGTCTGGAGGTTTTTACAAATTTTTCTCCCTCGTCCTACTCTGGCATACGTTAAAGAACTTCTGTAGTTAGCCTCTCAAAACACTCTTGTGGTACTTTGCCACGACGTATCGTTGATAATCTTCATTATTTTCCATTTCACTCATTCACTGCTGCTATATCTGCTTAGGTCATATACCATATGGTATCACCTAGTTAGCTATAGGGGTTCATCTTCCATGTTCGATTGTAATATGATTTATTTGTGATTTGTGATTGATTTGCGTTTGAGATGATGCTGTACACTCATACTGTCAAAATTAGATTCAGTATATCATACATTTTGGTTTGTTTTCTCATCCTTTTACTCAGAGCAAGCGTCTCTATGTGTCTAACGAATCTTACATTCGCACAACTGGTATTATGTACAACTTGCTGGATGGTTCAGAACTATGAGGCTTTTCAGTCTCCATTTACTCTCAGGTGTGGTGGAGCGAGAGGTTTCGAATTACATTTCGGTATTACTTTTCCAAGGTTATTTGTGCCCAGTTGGTTACAAGGTAATCTTCTTAATACTGAAAACTTCTAAGTTATAACTGAAAGATTCTAACAATTAATTCGTTATTCAAAGTCTTCAACACCTTTAGAATACAATCATCTTCAACACCTTTAATATACAATCATCTTCAACACCTTTAACATACATTCAAACTACGTTGCACGTCTTCCCTCTTCTTTCACTCTTCTCAAGGCTGTAATTCAAAATCCATATCTAACTGCCCATGCGTAAATATTTCATAAACATGGTTCCATCAAGGCTACAAACAATGCAACTGCTGCTTTCGAAAACAATATGTCATTTGTCTCCAATTAAAGTTCTTTCATGTGGGCAACCACAAAAGATGTTATACCTCGGGTTGCCAGGTAGGTGGGAGATTTTTTTGTTTGTTTGTTAGCCTAGACGGCAGGGGCAACCGAGGCCCTAATTAAGACCATCTTATTAACGCTACGTATGCACACATATACCCTCGCCTGACCCAGCTACCCAATCTATCGACTAACCTCTAAGGATAGATGAACAGTCGGGTTAACTGTGGACCTGACAGCCGCAACCAAGAGTAGAACCGAAGCGCACGACCGTGGGAGACCAGCGGGTGCGTCACGGTCAAGCAAGCTAACCACAAACAATTTTCCTCTCGTTTTTGCCTCATCCAGGTTGATGTAACACTAGAGAAAAGTAGATGATAGTGTGATGTAAGTCTCACTGTTCTTCATATGTTCTCTCGTGTGTCCTCACTGTTCCTCATATGTTCTCTCGTGTGTCCTCACTGTTCCTCATATGTTCTCTCGAGTGTCCTCACTGTTCCTCATATGTTCTCTCATGTGTCCTCACTGTTCCTCATATGTTCTCTCGTGTGTCCTCACTGTCCCTCATATACTTAAGCTTAAAAAGAATTCCAACCTCTACTTAAGTGTTGTTTATGCTGGGTACACTGTGGTCCATAATGTTCACCCCGTGACCCGTAACCCATTGTCACTACCATCTACTGAACACGTACTTTTTTCTTTAGACATGACCTGCACATTCCTAGGTAACAGAAGGGACTGTAACTGCCCCGTAAACATTTCCTTTTGGCAAGCAGTTGCGACTTTTCCTTTGCTGTAGAAATCCTCTATCGCCCGCCCATGCATTAAGGTAAACGTGATCAACTGTTCAACTGCACATAAACAGTGGCCAGTAAGGTACATACAGTGGACCTGAAGTGGTTGACCTCCCCCTCCGCTGGTGTCTCGTCCCTCACTTCGTTCCTCATCTGGCACGACCTCTTGTCATGTTCTACTTTCAAACGCTACCAACTTCAGAGGGCGAGCCAAATCACAAAGGATCAATAAATCATGACAACTGTAGATGCCATGTACTGGCTCAGTCTGGGGGGTCAGTGTGTACTGACGACGGTATCAACTTTAAAATGATTTGTGATTCTTGTGGGTCAGTTCATCTCTGTACAAATACCAACCAAAGTTTATCTTTGGTGAAGTTTCAGGTTCACAGTGAGTGCTGCCTATATCATTACATAAGGATCAGCACAGTAGGCTTACTGAATCCAGAGGCTGAGGTTATCTTACTAACAATGAGCTATATATATATATATATATATATATATATATATATATATATATATATATATATACGAGGAGGTCCTCACTCTACAACGTCAATTTCTCTGTCTAATCAGACCAACCCTGAAAGACCACAAAGTATAAAGATTGTCACATCTTACTACCGACATCAACAGCTCTAGTGAGTTTGCTACATCTCGGGAACGCCAGAGAATCTTGCCATTACTGTCAGCTACAGGGTGGCTGCTGTGATGCCAGATAATCAGTTTACCCTGCCGCTATCATCAACTCCTGCAGTATCTGCAACAACTTCGGGAGTGACAGTGCCAACTTGAAAGGATCTTCACGGACATCGTAAGGTCAATTTATCTTACTAATATCACCAGCACCAGAGGACCTGTTCTGACACTTGTCAATATTACCAGCTCAAAAGGACCTCCTATGACACAGGAGGGCCATGTTGTTCTGCTAATATTAGCAACGGCAGCGGGATAGCTATGACTCAAAAAGGGGTCGGTTTACCTTGCTAACCCTACAGATGGTCAGTTTATACCACTATCAGCGGTAGAGGACCTACTGCAAATTTAGAAACCCAGTCTATGTTGCTAATACTGTCAGTCATAGTGGAAACGCTACGTATCTGGAGAGTCTTTTAATGATGTAACAACTTTCCATTTCTCAGAGGCTACGCTCTAGCAGGTCAGACTTTCTAGCCAACCGTAGCAGCTCAGGAGAGCAGTGCGGGTGAGACGAAGTGATGAGGTTTTATCCTAACAATAACAGTTATGAGCCTGAAGGATCCGATCCTGCTTTTCACTACGACCAAAACTAACATCTGACACTCATACACACTATTCCTTGCAGATGACGCGAATTTTAAGATGTAAACAAAACGAAGACACTCTTGTCTATCTTAAAGCATCTAAATTACACTGAAAAAGTTTTGCCCCCTTGCGCTGCTTCCGGAGAAACATTGCAGATCTTGTTAGACCACTCAGAGCTTGTTAGAGAGCCCATGCCTCGTTTGCTCACCGAGACTTTGTTAACCCATTGAAACCTTACTAGCTTCCACACAACTTATCTTGTTGAGATCTTGTTACTATTCCAAGGCCTTAGTGATGTACCAAGAACTTAAAGATAAGAGTTAACATACCAAGTGAAATCGAAAAAATTGCTACTGACTTTACAAAAAAAAAAAAAAATAGCCAATCATGAAACAACACTAGTAAAAAAAAATGTAAGATGGAACGAACTGGTAAGGCTTAACAATGAAATAAAAAAAGAACACTCCGAAATAAAGTTTTCCTAAGTTTTGATGAAGACTGCAGCAAATCCAACGATCACAAGTCTGACAGCAAGCTAAGCTGAAAAAAAAGGGGGAAAAAATGCACTGAACGTTAGAGTCAAAAATGAAGAAAACAGAAATGTGGGAGGGCCAAAGGCAGGCACAAAACTGACGTAGTACATCAGCGTAAAAAGGGAAACAGTTGTCAGAGATGGTAAAATCTGAAACTGCGCAAGAAATAAAAACAAAAAAACAAAAATATCAGCATAAACAATGATGAGAATAAAAAAAAGGTGTCTGAGCTGAGCTGTAACAAGAAAGAATATCAATAATACGTGTGACTGCTGATCCAACTGACACGACTGTACAAGCACTTCACCTACTCCGAGCATATCATCATTACAGCAAGACGAACCACTGGAATCATAATATTCTTCAACTTTGAGAATTGTAACCCATCTATGATTTGGTGTTATTTACCTCATCAACTAATGATATATATATATATATATATATATATATATATATATATATATATATATATATATATATATATATATTTTTTTTTTTTTTTTTTTTTTTTCATACTATTCGCCATTTCCTGCGTTAGCGAGGTAGCGTTAAGAACAGAGGACTGGGCCTTTGAGGGAATATTCTCACCTGACCCCCTTCTCTGTTCCTTCTTTTGGAAAATTAAAAAAAAAAAAGACGGGAGGGGAGGATTTCCAGCCCCCCGCTCCCTCCCCTTTTAGTCGCCTTCTACGACACGCAGGGAATACGTGGGAAGTATTCTTTCTCCCCTATCCCCAGGGATAATATATATATATATATATATATATATATATATATATATATATATATATATATATATATATATATATATATATATATATATTCCCAATTATCACAATAGGCTGACGAAACCAGCCGACATTTCACTCGCCATCCACCTGAGCATCTACAGGAACTGAGCCGGCTGACAACTGAGTTAAGGATATAGGAGTAAAACGTACCTGGCTGGCTGTTCCTATAGACGCGTTACTATACAGGCTTCCTAAAGACATCTGTTAGAAAAGAACAGATTTTTGGAAGAAAATCTCTCTCTCTCTCTCTCTCTCTCTCTCTCTCTCTCTCTCTCTCTCTCTCTCTCTCTCTCTCTCTCTCTCTCTCTCTTCTCTCTCTCTCTCTCTCTCTCAGCGTGATTACTCGAATTACGCCTGATTGGACCTATCATCTCCAAACAAGCGTCTTCCTCCGATGAATTTGACTGAGAAATAGACATACACATTGGAAACGTCTGCCACTGGACTGATGATGCCTATACTCGAGGCGCAGTCACCTATGTGTAAACAATGAGCCAAGGTCCCCTGACCGCAGGAGTTGTGACCCACCCAGCTGACCGCAGGAGTTGTGACCCACCCAGCTGACCGCAGGAGTTGTGACCCACCCAGCTGACCGCAGGAGTTGTGACCCACCCAGCTGACCGCAGGAGTTGTGACCCACCCAGCTGACCGCAGGAGTTGTGACCCACCCAGCTGACCGCAGGAGTTGTGACCCACCCAGCTGACCGCAGGAGTTGTGACCCACCCAGCTGACCGCAGGAGTTGTGACCCACCCAGCTGACCGCAGGAGTTGTGACCCACCCAGCTGACCGCAGGAGTTGTGACCCATCCAGCTGACCGCAGGAGTTGTGACCCATCCAGCTGACCGCAGGAGTTGTGACCCACCCAGCTGACCGCAGGAGTTGTGACCCACCCAGCTGACCGCAGGAGTTGTGACCCACCCAGCTGACCGCAGGAGTTGTGACCCACCCAGCTGACCGCAGGAGTTGTGACCCACCCAGCTGACCGCAGGAGTTGTGACCCACCCAGCTGACCGCAGGAGTTGTGACCCACCCAGCTGACTACAAGGACGAAATAAATTTCCTCGAGGGTGAGAGGGGGAGATCGCCTGCCCGACGTCCGTCACCACAATTACATTGTACCAACCAGTAGTGCTGTACAGATACAAGAACTGTCCTACATCTACTGCTGTGGACCTCATAAACAACCCAGGAGCAGGTGCACAACTAAGCAAGCAAACAGCACAGTTTTCCCATAGTTATGTGTAGGTCAACTACTACATTGCTGTAATAAAACCATCTTAAATGATTCATGACTGAATGTCCAACATGAAATACATACTGTAAGTCAAACACGTGTCCAGGTGTAGGTTCAGGTATGTATAAGGGTTAATACTTGGATTTTGATCACAGGAATCCAGTCATTCTTGGAGAAACATGAACACCTTTGCTAAAATAGCTTTAGCGTTCATTAATTCAATTACAGGCGCCAAAGGCTAATATACCATTAACTTCATAAATGTCGCCGTTGGCTCATCAAGTCTGATCTATTGCGAATTCATTAACTGGAAAATGCAGTTTAATACTGAAGACTAGTACATGCAAGCAAATATAAAAACGTACCTTTTCGTACTTCGAAATTTGCCTTAACAGTAAAAGTACTATCAGAAAATTTTTTTACTCCGACCAAAATCATTTGATAAAAATCAAGTTCATCTCAATCAATGAGTCGAACTTCAAGCGTCACCGACACACGGAAAATACACTGTGTTTGTGCCACTGAACTTTACGTCTCACGGTACTCCAGAAGACGCGTTCTGTACTACGTGGTGGCACTAATATTCCAGGGATAACCAAACAGTGATGAACATTAAGCAAGCTTACGATTCGCTGATCTACATCATCATACTCGACCATGTAAACAGAGTTACTACAATACCCACGATCAGTCATATCTCCCCCATTTTTTCCACAACTTCGCCAGAAACATGAAGCTATATCTCAACACTATAATCGACCTTCAATGATTTCTTTTTTTTCTCGTAAATTAAGACAAAACAAAAGTCGAATCTCTCACTAAACGTCCTTAAGGGATGATCCTCGTTTCACATGTTAGCAGATGTATACAAATATGATTTTCACACCTGTTTACGAAATAGGAGAGTAATTGGCATTTTATGAGGTCAATTTTTCAAGCACCTGTCTTGAAATAACGGTGAATTTACGTGACTTGAAAGAAATATCGTTTATTACGGGAAGTTTATTTTTTCAACAAGTAATAATTTATTGAAATATCGCTCCAGGGAGTATTAAGAGAAATATTGATATGCACTTCTTCATAACTCGCATTTATACCTTTATTTTTTTCTATTTTATATATCTATATCACCGGACTTTCCCTGACTGAGGTTTCACCGCGAGTGAAAAGTCACCTTTGGCGAGGCTGAACCACCACTGGGAGCACAGTCTCTTCAAAAGACTCCTCACTCAAGGGAGTCCCTCAATCCCTGCAACTGGAAGGGGTAAAGGAGCCACTGGAAAAAAAGTCCTGGTTAACACCAGGACCCTTTCTTAAGAAAGGGATCCTGGAGTGATTTTCCATATACATTCTTTTTTTTTTTTCTTTCATACCTGTCCGCCTTTTTCAGCGTTAGCGAGGTAGCGTCAGAGTAGGACGAAGAAAGATCGCATTTGCTCACAGTTATTGTCTAGCACCGAAACCAAAGCCCCCTGTCTAAAACCAGGCCCTACAAACTTTACCATGGTTTCCCCCGGCCACTCCACATACCCTGGTTCAGTCCAATGATAGCACGTGAATCCCTGTATATCAAGTCGTCTCAATTCACCCTATCCCATGCATGTCTTTCACCCTCCTGCATGTTCAAGCCTTGGTCACTCAAAGTCTTTTTCACTTCATCCTTCCATCTACAATTTGAGCTTTCCCTTCTTCTTGTCCCCTACAATTATGACAAATGTATCCTCTTGTCAACGCCTCTTCACTCATTCTCTCCACATGTCCAAATCATTTCAGCATATCCTCCTCATGTCTCGCTATCAAATCTACACCACTTATGACCACACCCCTCTCTTACTCGATGAAACCACCCCCTCATACCCTATACTGTCCTCAAACATTAAATTTCCAACATATCCTCTCTCCTCCACACAGCCATATCTACGCCCGTGTCTCGTATCCATACAACATATACCTTCAAACAAACCCATTTTTGCCCTTCCAGATAACAATCTCTCTCTCCACACGTACCTAAATGCTCTGATAACGAAGCATTCTAACACCTGCCACAACTGGATCATGCATGAAGTTCATGACAGTAAGTGTCTTGATGTTCAAAAAAAGTTTCGAACTTCCATTATAATGATGAACGTATTAATTGAGTGTTGAACTATTCAGTCATCAATTCTCTCTTAACATATATATATATATATATATATATATATATATATATATATATATATATATATATATATATATATATATATATATATCGTGCATTAAATAGGACGGTGAAGTATGGCTGAAGTCCTTTTTATGAATCATGATTGAAACTCACTAATGAACATTTGAAAATATATGGCAACCTTATAATTGTGTTTAATTCATTGAATCCTTTGATGGATCTCACAGATATACTAATGTCATTAACCACATCTGAACTTTGAACATATCTAAATACAAGAATGGTTTGCCGAGCTCTCTAATCTGCAAGGAATTCCCATCCTTGCCTCGTCTCTCTCTATCTTCTTGTAACTTTTCTACTTTTATGAGGAAGGTCTACAAACACTTAACGGAAATCTTCATTCTTCTTCAGTCACTTTCTCATGCCTATTTTTCACCCGAACTGTCTACGATTGGATAAAGTTTTGTCTGGATCGTTCACTTACTTTAAAAACAAAACAATTGACGAACATTTTCCACCGTCAGTGCAACGGTTAGATGAAATTTCAATTGTTTCACTAGCAAATGATCTTAGCTTCATAGCTGCCATAACGTCTATCAAAGCTAATCAGAATCATCATCTACGAATGTCAAATTTCTTTATCTTCTTCCTTTACTTTTTGCTTTATATGTGACAGCTTGCTGAAAGCTGTCTTTAAATCCACATTGCTACTGCACACAAGATGTGGTTGCTTTGCAGAGAACATCATGAAGAAAAAAGCTGTTTTTCTTTAAAGAAATTCTCAAGTTGACGTCTTACTCTATCTGCACAATACACATCCGGGTGTAGGTACCCACAATCATCTTGGCCAAGTTTTGTATCGGTTTAGTAAGAATGTGACATGAATGGATGTTTCACGCAGTCATATTTAATTTCTTCGGTCAACGTCTGAAAAGAGACCGTAAACTGATCAATTCTTAGGCCTTTTCCTTGCTAGCAGCTGTATCAGGCCTGAACATATATTAGTTGAGGCAGTTCTCGTGGTTACTTGGCATCAAATACAATTAAATGTGGATGTCAAACCCTTTGGAAACAGTTCATCCTCCTACAGTCCTTTTATTCCATTCTAGAATTTACTTTGCAGCGTAAAAAGATTAACATCGTACAGAAGCGAGTCACTTTATTTCTTATGTCTGTTATAACACATACATCTGATTTTATCGAAGTGAAAACCAAAAGGCATAAAACGAATAATGATTTCACTACTGCTTGGCTGATGTCACTTGCTCTATTTTAGGTGCAATTTTCGGCAAAACTGGCAATATTGGAACACGTAGTGCACCACACAAATCAATGTCCAAGACATTTCTGCAGACCTTATCTTCTTGTTGACTAAGATGGTTATATAATGTAAACTTCTATTCCTGTGGGCGAATAAATAATACATTTAACTTCGTACAAAGTTCTCTCAACTGTCTGGACTCACTTTTGGGGTGGTGGCCCACAGCAGATATCCCTCTGTATCATCCATCACTTAATGACGAGTAAGATCCAGGTTCTGAGAAAGGGAAACTCTAATCCTATAAACATAATTATGCTTCGTTATTCTACCAAACTTTCTTGTAAGTATATTTATTTGGTTCATCCTAAAAACACATGTACCACTCTATTCTACAATCGCGCCATATATGCAATACACTATCCTTTAATTCTGAGCCCTCTTAAACTGTTTTATACTTACACTATAAGGCAAATTTTGCATTACCTATCAACCTAGCTATTCACAAACACTAACTAAACATCAAACAGCTGCGTCAGGTTGAACTGCGCAAAGTGTCAAAACGAGTTAAACATCAACCAATACAGTGCAGTATAGTGCAGTTAGGAGCATTTTCTCACCAATCACGTATCAACCAATATCAAGAAATCATGAGCTAAGATAGAGCTATATATAACAACTACATGCATCTAAATACGCTCAGTTTCTCACTACCGACCAATGGTGACAGTAACCCAAACTGATTCTCTTAAAAGTCTCGGGAGGTTCCTTGCACACAAGGGCAGGTGGAACATTCTGTACATGGCATGTGGAACACGACCACCTACCACGGATTGTGGTCATCGCTTGTATCACGACACTCCCATCCCACTCTGTTTACCTCTCCCATTACCGCAGATATGAATCATATAGTGAGTGGTGCTCTCGTTTTATTTGCTCTTTCAAGACTCTCGGCCCGTGATGGAAGGAACAGTTCCCTGCACAATACTCAATCTTCAATGCCGCCAACAGAGTTACAGTAAAGGTTCCTTCCCAATCTGTATGCAAAGGAAAACGTCACCAATTTGGTTAATTACCACGTGAGGCCGAAATGGAAGATATATTATGAATAATTATTTAGTTTTCCTCTTCCTATACCCTTTATACCTTTAAAAGGTATGTCAACAACCATCTAATGGCCTCTGGTTAAGTGTTTCACTCTTTTCCCTCATACTGCATTTTCTTTTCACTCGAGATGGTTAAGATTACGTTCGCACATGTCATGTCGGTCACCATAAAAAAAATAAAAAGCATGACTCACATCTGGTAACTTAGTGAGTACTAAAAGCTGACGGATTCATGTTTAAGTCTGGCAGAGTTTCTCCAGTGGACGACAACAGTTGGAGTTCCGGAATGTAGCCAGGAGACCAGGTACATCTTCAGCTAAGGCAAGATTAACTCAAGCCCGAGGCCTCCAGCGCACGGGAAATAGCTGCATGGAATATGCCCTCAAGATCAAGAACAGGGATGGCCGGGAGACCAACCCAGGTCTGGGGTCCTCCACAGCGTGCATACGGCGCCTTAACCAAATGCTCCTCTAAATATTCTGCCTGGGGTTGGCCGGCTAGTGTCGCGCAATGTAAACATCGCCAGCTGGACGCACCATCCTCAGCCAACACTGCGCCTGAGACGTATTTGTTGGCAGGAATGGTTAGTGCCTCAAACTGGGGCTCTGCACACCATCGGCAAACCCTGGGATCTGGGTTGGAAACCTTTCCGCAGTCCACGTACAACATGGTGTGTAAATATTACTGATACGAGTCATGTCTTGCCTGACTCCAACAATTACTTTTGTAATATATTCAGTTTCATATTTCTGTTCGCATTCCCACTGAAGAGAATGCAGCACATTGACATTTTTCCACGACAAACATCCCGACTTTAAGAATAAAAAAAACAAGTTTACTCCACGAGGCAACAGCCTGTGATACTCTAAGAATTGAGTATTCTCGGGAAAAATGAAAAGAAAAAAAAATGTGGGGGAGAGTGACGAGATTAGATGAAAGAAGGAGTGAAGAAGAGTATGGAATCATCGAGTGGGAAAGGTGGAAAACAAGACAGCAAATGACCAGAGCGAGATATGAGAAACTTACCGAGCGATGAGAAATCTGCTGAGGGACGAGGAACCTTGTGTGTCCATTATATGAACACAACGTGTGAGGTGAGATTTGCAGTTCCTGAGAAGGGAAGGACACATCCACAATGAGGAGTGAGGTACACGCCATAGGCGAAGGAAAACTATGTAAAGAAAGTGGGTTACCACACACAAGAGGTCCACACTGTGGAGGTCAACCACAGTGAGGAAGAAAGTACGTAAAGTGGGAGGTAAACCAACAAAGAGGATTGAGAGAACACCCAGAGCGAAAGTGAATATACTTGTATAAAACGATGAAGCCCTAAAGTGGGAGGAGAAACCTGGTCTGCGGGAGGAGACGACCAGCCCTGCGGGAGAGGTGGGGAGTTGTAGCAGGGGAGAGCTACGGGGAGGAAAATAAAAGAAAATAGAGTCAAAGTAAGAAACAAGAAAAAAAAAGCTGTAAGAAGTAAATGAGCCACTATCAGAAGCGAAGGCAAAATGAGCTGAGAGGCAAGGCAGAAGACCAGTATGAGCAAAAAAGAAGGAAAAAAAAAGGGGGGAAGGGGGACCATAAATTGGATGAAAGAAAGATGAAAGGAGACGAGACCCTGAGAGTGATAAAGGAGAGACTCAGAGAGAAGGAGAGAACATGAGAGGTGAATCAGACTTGCGGAGAGTGAGAGAAGAAAGTCAGCGTGAGATAGGAAGGAGGCAATGAGAGGGACCCAGAGGTGCGAGCCATAGTGAGGAGTAAGCAAATGAGTGAAGTATGAGAACCATCAGTGCTGGAGGGGATATAGATAAATAATTAAATGGTCTCTGATGTACAGGAATAGGGTGAGGCTGACAGGTTTTGAGGGGACAGACAGAGAGAGGCGCCCTGCTGAATGTAAGGTACTTGGTCATAGCGCCAGGCTTGTCAGATGGTCGACCTCATACAAGACCCACTCAGACATGTACGTTTGATAGTACCGACACTCTGTTACCGAGCACAGTAAGAATTCATAAGGCCGGTGTCATAGAATCATAAACATTTGATAATACTATAAGAATAAAAGGATACGAGCGAATAGGGTAACTAACTTATGACAATAGCTCGATAATGTGGAAAAAACAACTAAGACACACCAATCTATCATTTTTGTTCTTTTCAACGAGCGGAGAAATGACAATCTAAGCCTCATCCAACACTGGCCAAAAACAGATCAATGGAAGATTTCCGCACTGCTGTCAGGTGAGGCACGACTGTTTCCTCAGTGCCATAACAACACATGAAGTCTGGGTTGACTGATCGGTATTCCAAGCCTGCCTACCAAACCTTGCCACCAATACAGGATGTGTGAGGCAAGGACAGGGATAAAAACTTAACGTGGTGAACGGACCGTTAGATCTAACCTTAGCAATATCAGTGGCAGTCATCTGCTTTACCTGTGTCGTGAGCACTTCACTCTGACTGAGTGATCTGCGACCATATCACAAGACTGTAACTTGCAGAAGGACATAGGAGGGTGTTCTCTGCATCTTTTCATCTGCAGTGAAGCATAGTCAGATACAATGCTTGGAAAACATCAAAAAATAAAGAAAAGAAATCTGTTCCAAAGCCAAATATGGATTTTTCTTTATGCACTTGGTTAAGTCTTTTTTTATAATAGAATTAACTCAAAACACAGGCCAAACGATTCAAAGATTTTATGTTTCCATATTTTTCTTTCAAATGTTGAGTAACAAATGTATAAAGTTTCATAATTATCTTATTCCATCTCCTCAAGCTACAGTATTACCCACATGATCTTGTGGGTTACACAGCGGCTCCCGATGACAACGGACGAACGGACGGACAAAGTGATCCCAAAGTATGTGTCATGCCACACTGTAGATGATGGTGTTGGTATCCACATAAAGGCTGCTCACGTGACGCTGCCTAACCTAACCTAATCTGATGTGTTCTACTTGTGCCAACGTCGACTGGACTACAACCATTTGTTTATCTTCATGTAGTCAGGGGACACATCCACACAGTTCAAAGCATCTAAACACTCCAAATTACGAAATTCAGAGTTCCACATTGTACTCTACGCAAAAATTATTATGCAAAGTTGTTAGGATCTGCCACACCGTTCATAAACATGACTGACGTCACAAAGATAAGGTCAACAGTTGTTCATTCAGCGAGGCACAAACCCAGGACTGTGCTGGACTTACTATAATTATCAGAAGAGCCATCCAGAACACAGCCAACATTCACATCTGTCTATAACATTTTCGTTCGTTGTGTCAACACAGGCTAGAGACTCGGGTGTATTTCTTAACTTCACATCTTCATTAAAATGAAAATTTGTCACAATAAATCATTACTACTGGGGACAGATAGTCGAAGCAACATGAACTGTCGATTTCTTACTAGTCCCACATACGTACGTCTAAACTCTCAATCTACTCTCAATCTTCTTTTCTCTTTTCATTGAATGTATTACTTTCTCGTGTCTGTCCCTCTCTCGCCTGTATCATCATCTCTTGTCCTCCTTATCTTACGAAGTTCCGTCTCTCAGTTTTCTTCCCTCCTTCGATCTGTCTTCTCCTTCATCCTCCCACACTTCCCTTCTGCCTCCTATGTACTCTCCCCTCCCTCACACGGAATAAGGCGCCACTACTTTATATTCATGTATGCTGGTGACATCAAGAGAACTGTTCCTGATGTATGTTCAATGACTTGCCGAGGATCGCTAGCTGAACTATTTTCACATACCTTCTCTCTCTGTTTGATGGAGACACCCCCCCAGCATACCTTCACCACACACAGAATCCCATGAATATATCTTAGCGTCTGGAAAATGCTTGGTTCTATTTATGGCAATGATACATAAGGGATTAAATACCAGTTTCTCAATATTGTAGGTTTGGATGTGGAAAACAAGATTTTCATCAACACTAAACATAAACTTTAACTGTATCTGGTCCTTCAGGTCAACAATTGTACTCTTCATACGACAACGTCCTAAGAATATTGAACCCATGAACCACAGCTGGTAACTGGCATAGTAGACCAGAGTTGTGGTGAGCCTCAGAACTACGACACGAAATAAAACAGAAAGATCCCCAGGTGACAGAATGGCGAGGCAAATGGAGGAATAAATCTATGGTAAACACACGTAAAGTTATGCACTTCTGAGATCGCGCTAAACACGACGATCAAAAACTCGGAAATCCGCTAACTAAAGTGAATTAAGAAACGGATTTTGATGTAGTCAGTAACAGTCTGAAGTATATCAAAGAGTGTATAACAGCAAGTAAAGAAGGAAACCGTCCATTAGGTTTCATAGCTACGAATATATATATATATATATATATATATATATAAAGAAAACAATGCTAATCAATTCATCGCTCTCAGAAGACCATACCTTGAATTTACAGTTTAGTTCCGGTCCCCAGACCACAAAAAGGATAAGAAAAAAACTAGACTAAATACAAAACCCAGCGACAAAAACTGATTCCAAATCAAAGAATTCTGGCCTACGAGGAGGCTGGGATGATTAAATCATTCAAGAAGGATAGACATGCGCTGACCTAATACAACTTTTCAAAATTCTGAATCAATTCGATAAAGTTAACCACAGGGATCTTTTCGAAATACAAGAAAGTACAGATACAAAGACAAATGGAATAAATCTAAAGCTCAGAGAAGTAAAATGATTAGTGCGACGGACCTAGCCACTTCATGCCCTACCTGTGACCACCGACCTAACAAGTACGCAAATATACTGCATGACCACTACTTAGGTCTCTCTGTCAAGGAAGGATCACTGTGGCTGGCCTCCCCAACTCATCCGGGACCTGCTTTCACCCATACGCGTTACTGCTGACAATGTTCAGGTTGGAGGCAGTAATGGTTCATGTTAAATGTGGCTGGCTTGAGGACAGCAACATAAAAGGTTAATGGTTCCCGCTACTTGGTAAATAGCTGAAGACAGGCAGGGGGAGGTGAGGCAGTGATGGTTGCTGCCACATGATACATGGGACTGTTGGATCGTACACTTCCATACAATAGAAGTCGACGTCATGGGGTGACCAGCGTGATGGCGTGATATACAGAGCATATATGCTGCAGGTGGGTGCGCATGAAATGTGTCTGAGACGTGATACATATCACACAGTCGTGTGTGACGAAGGATACAGGCTACGTGGTGGTGTCGCTCAATGTGCACGACACAAGACGCATGGTGTGTGATATCGATGGCAAAGTGTGCGTGATACGTGGCATTAAAGGTGCTGGTAAAGTGTGGGTTACACTTGATACATACTTCATGATAGTGTTTATGGTATTTTGGGATGATAAGAGAGGGGTGCCTGAGAGCAACAAGAAAGCTTCCAAGATATAATATAAACAAGATGTGAAATGAAATTACAACCCCAGAGCGGGTGAGAAATGTGTTAAGAAAAAGAATGATCTTTTTTATGAATATGAAGACGTGTGAAGTGGGATTAGGCCAGTGTGACGGGATGGGAAGGAAGCGAATCCTGAAAGATGTATTGTGTTGTTTCGTGGAAAACGGGTGAAGCCTGGAGAAGACAAGGAATATAATACGTCTGAGGATATTACCACAGAAGAAAGTGAGATTTTTGGGTGAGACAGTTGCCAGAGAAGCACAAAGCGACCCTGAGAAAATCATCTGTCAGGGAAATTTGCATGTGAAAGCTTACAAAAAAAAAAAGGGGTGGAGGAAGGGGCGAATTGGGGGACTTACAACGTCGGAGATAGTCCAGGAGACAGAAGATGGACAAGACGTAAATACTAACACATTCAGCAAGGATGAAGAGAATAACCGAGGCGTATAATACTGCAGATGAAGTACCTTAAGAGAGAGAGAGAGAGACACACAAACATCGTAGTGAAAAACATGCGACAGTGACGAAGAAGCTGATGGATTGTACACGTAAAATCTCGATGCGAACAGCGTTAACAGAGGAACTATGAAGACTTCAGCAAGTGTGGGAGCTGAAGAAACAAGAAATGGATAAGTTGAGACGGAGACTTGTGAAGGTTCTGGCTGATGTAGTAATGAGAGAAGTTCCCTGGTCATTGATCGCCACAGATGTAAACGATAAATGCGTCATGCTTCACAAGAGGCAATAGACAGATGATAGATAAAGGGAGTGGGCAAGTGAACATGTCCTTGAGACGAACGGGATTGTGCCCACAATTGGAAGTGGTAAGGTAAGCGGTGTCTGCATAGCCTCTTCTATGATGGCAGGCTACATCTAACTGGGACCAAACACACACACACACACACACACACACACACACACACACACACACAAACTTCACACGAGACAAAATGCCAATCAATATATCTACAAATGTACCATGCTGTTGATATAGCTACTTGTTAGATACCAGACGATGAATATTACAATGAAATGCAGCTTATGTTTGTTTCATTCCGACCCATATGTTTTCTTTCTTGTGATCAAATTCTCCGTAAAGGTCCAATACACTTTCATGAAGTAAAGGAACTTGTGATGTAGACCATCCTATGAAGACGAGGGAGTTACTCTTAATCCCAGCATGGGCTGTTATAATACTCATCAGCCCAGTTCGCCAATCAATAAAGTAACAAAGTAATGATCTCAGGCCGACTTTCGTTTTCTTTTACATTTCGCTTATATCAAACGATACATATTTTATTTCGCTTATATCAAACGATACATATTTTATCACTATTTTTCTCTTTTACTACACTTGATCGCCGTTTCCAGCGTCAGAGAGGTAACACCAGGGAACAGACGAAAAAGGCCACATTCGTTCACACTGTCTCTAGCTGTCATACGCAATGAAACCACAGCTCTCTATCCACATCCAGGCCCCACAGACCTTTCCATGGTTTACCCTACACGTTTCACATGACCTGGTTCAGTCCATAGACAGCACGTCGACCCCGGTATACCACATCGTTCCAATTCACTCTATTCCTTGCACGCCTCTGACCCTCCTATACGTTCAGGCCCCGATCGCTCAAAATACTTTTCACTACATCCTTCCACCTCCAATTTGATCACGCGCTTCTCCTTGTTCCTCCACCTCTGACACACATATCCTCTTTGTCAATCTTTCCTCATTCTCTCCATGTGACCAAACCATTTCAAAACACCCTCTTCTGCTCTCTCAACCACACACTTTTTATTACCACACATCTCTCTTACCCTTTCATTACTTACTCGATCAAACCATCTCACACCAAATATTGTCCTCAAACATCTCATTTCCAACACATCCACCCTCCTCCGCACAACCCTATCTATAGCCCATGCCGTGCAACCATATGACATTGTTGGAACCACTATTCCTTCAAACATACCCATTTTTGCTCTCCGAGATAACGTTCTCCTTCCACACATTCTTATCGCTCCCAGAACCTTCGCCCCCTTCCCCACCCTGTGACTCACTTCCATAGTTCCATCCGCTGCTAAGTCCACTCCCCGAAATCGAAAACGCTTCATCTCCACCAATTTTTCCTCCATTCAAACTTACATACCATTTTACTTGTACCTCAACCCTATATATATATATATATATTATATATATAAGTAAAATTCACAGCAACTTTCTACTAATGGCAATGGGGGCGCTACATGTACATACCTTCATGCGAAAGAATTTAATCAAACCCTCAAATATTCAAAACAACTATTGTGAAAAGCCATAATGGCTCAGAATCAACCTTACACTGGGTAAAGGAAGAGGAGGAACAGATCTGTGGAGTTAGGAAATGACGTAAGTCTTTAAGGGGATGGGGAGTCATTGGAGAGGGTGGGAGGGCATTATCGCCAAGGACAGGTTTTTCTGCTAGGCAGAGGTAGCACGTAGCGCTGACCGTAGGATCATTCACTGTTGAGAGTGAAGAGACGTGTGAGTTACTAAGGGTCGGGCGTTGTGGGTGAGAGCGGGTGTGTTTGTCGAGTGAACGTCACCAACCTACGTGTGGGGGAGGAAACAGCAAGACGGCAACATAGGCGAATGAAGGAAACTTGGCAGCAATGAAAGGATGGTGCACTGAGAGAGAGAGAGAGAGAGAGAGAGAGAGAGAGAGAGAGAGAGAGAGAGAGAGAGAGAGAGAGAGTTAAAGCAAGGCGTTAGGAAAAGGAGGAAGGAAGATGAAAAGGGGGAGGGAAGTGGGAGAAGAGGAATGGGAGGGACAGGAGGAGGGGGACTGATGGAAAGGGAGAGGGGGGGGGGGGAAGGTAAAGGACAGAGGGTATAATGGAAAGGGGACGAGAAAATGATAACATGAATGACACAAAGGACAGAAAACGACGGTCTTACTATTGCAGTATCAGTCTTAAGTGGCTCTGTATCATAACGAACTGAACTTTGGACTTTCAGAGCTGGCAACAGCATCTTCCTCGAGCTAAGTCTTCGTAAGGAAACAACAGACTACAGACAGGACTGTCTTAGGACTTCAAATGTCTGGAGAGCGAATAAAGGACGTATGGAACAACAGGTCACTCTAACCAGTACCGAACGGGCGCAGAAGCCAGAGTGTGGGAGGAAACGCCCACAACGAGGGGCCATTTGAATATCTGTCCAGACGTCGGAAGACATTTAGACCTAAGACAAAATTGCGAATAACAAATGCCATTGGAATAAAAAAAAAATCTTCCGTCTAGGAAGTGTGTGTGTGAGAGATGTTTTATAGTAACACAACTGAGAGATCGACTGATTGCCCAGCTGAAAGCCCCTCAAGTTGGCGCAAGAGGCATTAGCATATCAAACGGGTGGGCGACCTGCCACAGGGAGCATGTGCCGCCAGCAAAGGAAGGAGGAAGGGAAAAATTGGTATTAAATCTGTAAGTGCTCCGTGAAAACATTTGTACCTTTAGTGTTCCTGGGGAGCAAGATGTGGGAAGGAAGGAAAATGAAAAGACCGGTAAGGCTAAAGATGATAATGAACCGGCATCATGCATGACGGGGAGTACATACATGCCACACAGATACAGGTAACACAGTCTTCCCAATACCAAACATAGCAGACATATCGCCACAGCCTCGCCACAACAGACAGTCAACACCATACGTAGTGAGCACAGCAACACAGACTGTTATCATACATCATATATTACAGTAAACACAGCTTTACAGGCTGTCTGCATCATATCTAATACACAATACCATAGTATTAAAATGCGTTATGCAAGTATTTCAGTGACTATTGCACAAACTGCAGTACACATGTTCTCAAATATATGCCCAACAATATGTGTGTCACATCAAAAGCCGTAAAAAACAACGAAAGGTAGTTTGTTAGACACGGATAATATTTCTTTACTTTGTAACATGAAAATCTATCTAAAATATATTACAAAATCAGTGAAGCAGCTAATAAAGCAAAACGTAATGATTTTTATTCAACCGAAAATAATAATAAATCAAGAAGGGACAAGTGGATGATCTAACAGGGAGGAACCTGACAAACTCAAGCATGTCTGCACGACTCAGTCTTCAGGACATGTAACCTGAGTGAGACTGAAAGTTCAATTCTCAACTCCGTCTTAACAGGAACGCCTTAGGTTCAGTCCCTCTATATTACTCATCATTGAAAGAATGTACCAAAAAAATTCCGATCAGCAATGCTCGAATTTAATACCCTCTGATCAAATATTCTTAAAAAAAGACAAAGATATCTTTCTGAATTGTCGTCACTCAAGCATGACATGTATAAGAAGGAACCACCAAGGGAGTTCAGCCAGGAGGCTGGGGGTCACTGCTTGAAACCCCGCTTGTCTGGGAAGGAGGGTGGAGGCCAATTCGCGGGGAGGAATAGTACCCTGAATATGACGGCGGGAAAATAGATTAACGCAGGGGGATGGGAGGCGAGAGCCTGAGTATAACAGGGAATGACGAGACGGCTGCTCACATGGAAATGAAGACACAAGACAGGACAGTGATTGAGAGGAAGGCAGGAGGAGGAGGTGGTGGGGGAGGAGGAGGAAGGGGTAGTCAGGAAGGGGGTCTATTGCCAGAGGGAAGGGAAGGGTAGGGGAAGAAGAGAGGCAGAGTATAGCCAGGAAGGTTGGCTATTGCTGGTGAAGGGGAGGAGGGAAGAGGGGGAGAAGTGTAATATGGAAGGGGACATCATGTTAACAATGAGGGAGGGCGATGGTTATTGCTGGTGAAGAGCAAGGAAGACGATTAGGAAGGTAGTATATTAGTGACCGGGATACTGGAGGGGTGGAGCAGACCGACATGAAGAATATTACTTACCGCTGGGGAGGATGAAGTGAGGCAGAACCACGCCCTTAAGGTACGTCAGTACCGGTGGCAGGAAAAAGGGGGAGGGAAAAAAAAGAATTGTAGAACTTGGTTCGTGCTAGGAATGGGAAGGGTTGAGCAGCGTACCATTTGGGAAGAAATTTTGTGTTACGAGGCAAAGAGAAAGACAATAAGGTCAGCATAGTGGGTTATTACTTGGCTTTAGTATTCTGGAGAGGAAAGAGGCAATGTAAGATCATGAAGGTGAGGTACCAATGACACAGGGGACGGGTCTTCTAAGTTGAATAGGCGGATTTGAGGTTGAACAATTTCGAATAAGGCGAGGAAGCGACAAAATGCTGGGGGGGAGGAGATAGTAGGTGCCTTGGCGTTTGGGAAGAGGCGGAGAGAGGCAGAATAAAGTCAGTCGGTTAGTGCTGGAAGAAAGGGTAGTAACGTCACACTTTGTGGATGAATAGGGAGGCAACGGTGAGAGAGAAGAGACGGAGAGATACGAGACCGAAGATATGAGATATTCTGCAAGATCGACGATGATTATACATTGCAAGCCATGAGAAATATAATTAGAGGAGAATAATACAACAGAAGCAAAGAAATATACAGTAAGAGACAAGATGATCATACATTTGAGGCAAGGTGATATAAGAAGAGCCATAAGAGGATATATTCAAGTAACACAATGAGATGTATAATCATACAGTCAAAGCACGAGATATGTTCTGTACGAGAAAAGAGGATTATGTAATTAATGAGATAAGATAAACAGAGGCAAGTAAGAATGGATATATCTAAACAGAGAAAAATATAATGAAGCAGAATGATAAAATATATACTCAGAGGATGATACAATTGAGGCAAGGAGGTATCCTGCTGAAGAAAATAGTAGCATATAGTGGGGGCAAAAAGATATAAAGTGAGTTGAGAAGATCAGAGCACAGACGAAGGAATAAAATGTCCACTACGAGTAGAAGAACTAATGAGTGTTATGCAAATTTTCGACACAGAAAACAACTAAAAAGAATCAGACAAAGGGGGCTGCTGGGGGCCTCAGCTCTGCCAACTCATCGAGGGACATTACCACTTCCTAAAACATTCCATATGGAGGAATTCAGCAAACACTGTACATAAAAATAATATATATATATATATATATATATATATATATATATATATATATATATATATATATATATATATATATATATATATATATATATCGTTTACAAACATTACCGGGGACAGCAGGATGGTCAAGCTTTCAAGATGTGTCTGAGATCAGTAAAAACCTCATCTTCAGCCATCATTCCTTTCACCTCATCCCCCGCTCACCCTCCTCACTCCTCCTTCACTCCCGACGTCAACTCATTCTTCTACCTCTCCAAGTGTTTTCAGCCGCACTTGACAAACAAACAGAGGAGCAAAAGAGAATGAAGTATGTTCTTAGGACAGTTTTACTGGCTTGAAGCCTGGGTTCCGCACTGCGCCAAGGAGAGGAAAGCCTTAAAGTGGAACAGTACCTCCGTTTGCATTTATATTCCCCAAAACTTGAGGTACCTAAATATGATTAAATACTATGGATGGTTCTCCCAGTGGAAGACAGTGGGGACGGTGAACTGACCAATACCACTAGGAATACAGAGGAATTAATGAATTCAAACGGCAACAGACCACTGGGTTTCATGGTCCAGTCTCCGACTCGTCCAAGTTTCCATGAAAATCCACGTCCTAACTATGCCCACTAAAAAGTTTTCTAAATCCATTATACCATCTAGTTCCTATCATTTTCAACTTCCTACAACACGCAGCTATGTACAACAACAGAAGTGCTTCCACCCATAGTTACATATATACACTCAGTCACTGAAAAGGGAGGTTATATGTCCACCCACAGTGATACATACACACTCAGTCACTGAAAAGGGAGGTTATGACAGGATGCCAACGGAGCAATACAACCTCAGTGGCTGCCAGAGACATATCAGTACCAACCTAACCTGTCTCCGCCTCGCCACCTCACGTGGCGCCACTTGAGTCACACAACAAGAAGACGCCTCTTACCTGGAAAATGAGAAGAAAATTATGTTAGTATACTTGGTCACCTTCGGCAGCTTTTACATACATACATACATGATTCCGTCCTTACCACATGGGAATGAAACACGATTAGTTCCTAAGTGCACTTTCGTGTAATGGTCACATCATCAGGGGAAGTACAGGAAAGATGTGATCAACCGAACAAGGCTGTCCTAGCTAAGTCTCGTCGTTGTATATCAACTGACTGTTATATCTCTTTCTTGTATCTCCCCTGATGATGTGATCATTACACGAAAGTGCACTTGGAAACTTATCTTGTTTCATTTCCCTGTGGTAAGGACGGAATTTATTTGATCACACGCTCAACTGCGATCTCTTCCAAATATATAGTACGCAATCTATTTACCGAATAGCTTAAATGAAATATCACGTGTACATTACATGGTTATATATATATGGATAGACAGTGCATGTATATCTCTGTGAAGTGCTCTGAACATGAACCATCATCAGTCATCAAACATCAACTTCAGCATAATCATTATTATTCTTTTTATTATTAATCTAGAAACCTATATTTTCCTTACACTACTTGCTTGTTCCGGAGGCTTTCTTCTAACAGTGCAATCTTCCCTGATAAGGACCTGATCAACAAGGCTGTCTGCTGTTATAGATGGTCTGGTACACTTTGGAGGAAGCTGTCCGGCTGACAATGTATTAGTCAAGATGTCTTTCCATGGCGTTCTTTGTGGGCTGGTTGCACGTTGCAGACGTAGGCTCGACATTTCTGCCATTTTCTGTACTGCGTTTTATAAAAGCTTCTCACTGATTTCAATTTCTTCATTCTACCCCCCCAAGCTGTTGGTCAAGCATGGAACACCATCACTGTTTAGGTTTGGGAAGAGGACTGCCACTGTCTTGCAAAATGTATCATAACTGGTCTCTTTCCTCTGAAGACTAAAAGGTTCAGAGCTTTGAGCCTGTTCCATTTACTCACAGTTTTACTGAATCGGTTCCGGACGGTAGATAACTTTTGGACATATCGTTCAACAATTTCTGTGGCCATACACGGTGATATGAGCACTCACTAATCCTTTAGTAGGGAGAAAACAAAAGAGTTTTCACTAGTGTTCGTCAATGGTGTTCCTTCACTCGTCTTAAATGTTCTACAGACTTGACCTACCATCTGGGGTAAGACAGACAGTTCTTACTTTGTTCTTCAGAGTTGACGTCATCGGACAACACTGCTGTATCTCTGACGTGTGTCTCTTGTGTTAGGAGCAGTCCCGTTTGCTTGTGGTGTTCGGTGCCAGACGATTTCATAACTCCACCCATGTCGGTCGGTGCACTAGGATTTTTTCCTTCTCTTTCTCCTTTTGGACAACATACCTACTGGAAGACGTGATTATCGGCGTTTTCCTTAGATGAAATTTCCATACTAAGTCTGATAATACCCACACGAGATGAAACATACACACACTGTGTTATTATCAGAGTATGATTAAAGAATGACGTATTTAAGTATTGGGAACCCAGCTATTAACAAAGTAGACATTCGATTTCATACAGGTGTTCTATTCTTTATAGGATCTGTCCGTTAGGAAAAATACAAGATAAATCCAGCGTCTTAAATGACCAGTTAAGCTTCTTTGTGGCTAACCTCTGCGTTATCACTTCATGGTACTATTTACCACAAGCCTTAGCGGATGCTGTGTCTACCATAAACATTGTGTGTGTGTGTGTGTGTACGTAACATGGTCTGCGATGGTAAGTACTACACCGCAGAACCCGAATGTATCATCATCATTACTATCATTATCATTATCATCATCATTATACAACTCTAGGGCCACTTTCACCGAAGGACTGCTTATTTAGAACTCTTGTGGCTCCAACGTTGCGCTACAGTCAGTAGCAGGGGCAGGATGGACTCCTCTGAAGTGAAAAGTTTGTTTTGGACGAGACTTGTACACTCTTAGGTGTAATCTCGAACACGCAAAGAGTCCGGCACAATACATGAATATGTGTGTGAGTACAACACATGGCACCCCTGGATACTGACAAAAAGTCGATCTAATGTGTCAGGAGCAGACGTGTCGCCCTCAGAGGGTGGCAGGATACTGACAGGCGACGACTCCTTCAAGAGGAACCTTTGTCTGCGCCAAGAAACTCGCCTCCGCCCACAAGAGGAAGGGAGGACTTGTTCCTGAAGCGAACTCTGAATCTGGCGGAGTTATCCCTCAAAATATTTTCTCTTCGTTGGAAATGTTTTTCCTCTGTACCACAGGACAGTTGTCTTTATCTAGGAAATATATTTTGTAACCGAGAGGACGATATCTTCTTGACTAGAAATATCCTGGTATCAGAATTTACTTGGATCACTTAACTTGCACTTGATCCAAACATTGGGAGAAGAATAGCTTAACAAAACACCACAGTCAAAAAAAAAAATAAGAGACAAAGCAAACATATGAACACAATCGATGTTGACCAAGCTGTCCCCAACCTCTTCAATAATTCCAGGCCTGGTGGGCGCAGGATCTCTCAGGCCAACGCACGATCCTGCTGGCGTCTGGTATGAAGCTGTCACGGTGAAACATGGCGTCATATTTCTGTTACAGTGCGTCATCATGTACAGTGTGACCGCTTCCCTCTCTTCTCAGAACATGGAGGCGTATCTTCCTCATAACGTCAGACTTTTTATTTTGTTATGTATGAATGAAGATGGGATGATGCGTCAATAACACGACGTTTCTCAAGAACGGGGCACGGTTAAGACACTTACAATTTGCTCTGAGACATGATGAACCATTCGGGATTATCCCATTTACTTGGTGGAAACTCTCTTCTCTGAGCCATATCTTTATTTCAGAACTCCACTTGATAACATCAGTAGTTCTTTAGGACTAGCCAGCCAGTGTTTCATGGCATTATTCAACCCGTCACGCCCAGACCATATCGCAGCGCTCGAACAGCACTCGTCTGAGGCCTGTGACAACGCCATCCTACGAACACCACAGCGCGGACCCCCGGGCGCGACTCTTCTGGCGTCAACACCGCCCCCAGACTAATGTGATGAAGCCAAACCTCCTTACGCTCTTACGAGATGCAAGACAGACCAGAGGCCTTGCTCGAAAGACTATCAAACAAACGTACACCAATTCCAGTCAGATCGGCCATTTGATACTATACAGGTTAACGAGGAGTTAATAAAAAAACAACTTGTCTTTCTACGATCCTAATAACAAAAGAAATATGGAGGTGTCCCTGTTTCTATCATCTTCATACAACAGAAAATGGAAAGAAACAGGAGTAAGTAATGTGAGTAAATCACCAAAAGATATTTAAGAATAGAATTTCAAAAGTTTAATAGAGTCTGGCAACATCCGTCAATCAATCAATTAAGTATACAACATCGTCAATGAATCAATTAAGTATAACATCTCAAACTGAGAGGATAAACACACACGTGACATACAACACTGACATCTGCAACCACTACTGCTTCGTTTTCTGTAAAATGTTCGTACTCAAATCAGAATTTTAGTGGTGGAAATGTTATCTTTATTGTGACTTCACAGCAAATGGCGTTTACAGGCAAGAGAAATATATGATACAGGAGGCAACAGCAGACTGGGCAAACAGAGGCGAAAGTTGTTCGGCTTGTAAGCGTCATTCATCGCGCAGATGAAAGAAAGATGAGACAGAAACCTTGTTCACAGTCGACAGGTTAGCATGGAATGCAGCAGACCACATGACAGCCACCGCAGTATCCCCATGGTTAGCTATTCCAGATATGGACGATCTTCACCATCAAAATGTCTAATACTCTACGCAGACAGATGGCCTTCCTGGAGTTAAGATTCAAAAGCAAGTCATCATAATGTTTCTGAAGAAAAATGGATCACCAATAAGATTAAATTGCCTAAAAATACCCATGATACTAGAGAGAGGATAATGTCTTCCTTTACAACGGCGAAAGATCTGAAATACTTACGTATAGCTTAATAAAAATCACGTCACAAAATGAGATCTTCATTTTACTCTCTTTTTTCACTTAGGGGAAGTTGAGATTTAGCTAGAATCAAGTCGTGATTTTTGTAAGAGATTCTACATCAGGCCGTCGAGGTGGTATTGTGAAACATTTATGCGACACCGACGTCATTTGATTCGTGCCCCGAGCGAAGGAGGAGCAGAAAGTATGAGGCCTGTGGGACGTGATCCTCCTCCTCCCCTATCCATTCCCCCATCCACAAAAGGGTGATCCTCCTCCTCCCACCCCATCCACAAAAGGCTCGTCCATCCGAACCCCTTCACATCTCCTGTCACCTCTCTCTCTCTCTCTCTCAGCTTCCCCTTACACACCTTACCTTTTTCGGCATTGTTTCCTCTCACTCTTCACCCTCTCCCCTCATCTTTCCCCTCTCACTTCCTCTCCCTCCCCTACCTTTCCCTCCACAGCACCCTTGGTTCTCCAACAATATATACTTGGGGTATAAAAATGAACAGGATTTTCTTGCCCTTAAAAGTACTTTGATTAAAACAATCATCAGAGTCTCTACGTGATATATATGATAATGAGAGTTTCTGTTAGCCGACCTGCCGACGGAGTTTTGGTTAATGGGACACCAGCGTATAAAGAGAGACGCCCACCTGATGACGGTCTGCAAGTACGTACAGAGAGAGAGAGAGAGAGAGAGAGAGAGAGAGAGAGAGAGAGAGAGAGAGAGAGAGAGAGAGAGAGAGAGAGAGAGAGAGAGAGAGAGAGACCCTCTTGTTTTCCATATCCACTTCCTGGACCAAATATGATACGAACGCGAGAGAGGAGGAGATGAAAATCGAGGGAAGGCAGGGTATACGACTCTGAAGACTTACCTACCCTGGCAAGAGGTTGATTTGAGACTTACCAACACCACACTAATGAGGGATCTCTCAAGCGTTTTCCCTGACGCATAAACCACACATCCTCGAGCACAGGTCATAATGTTCTAAGTTCTCCAAGTCCCAGGTATGCCACCTGTCATCAGCATTAACAACACACCTGTCTATGGTCATCAGCATTAACTACCACCTGTGTGTGGTCATTAGCACTTAACACATCAGTGTATGGTAACGAGCTTTGACGACCATCTGTGTGAGGTGGGGCAATTCTGGCAACTACACAACACTACTGTGTGCAAAACTCAGTCAGGTTTCATTCTAATATTGGTAGAGTGGGTGGTACACTGTAGTGGTAGAGTGCGTGGTACATTGTAGTGGTAGAGTGGGTGGTACACTGTAGTGGTACACTGTAGTGGAAGAATGGGTGGTACACTGTAGTGGTAGAGTGGGTGGTACATTGTAGTGGTAGAGTGCATGGTACATTGTAGTGGAAGAATGGGTGGTACACTGTAGTGGTAGAGTGTGTGGTACATTGTAGTGGTAGAGTGGGTGGTACACTGTAGTGGAAGAATGGGTGGTACACTGTAGTGGTAGAATGGGTGGTACACTGTAGTGGTAGAGTGCGTGGTAAATTGTAGTGGAAGAATGGGTGGTACACCGTAGTGGTAGAGTGGGTGGTACACTGTAGTAGTACACTGTAGTGGTATATTGTAGTGGTAGAGTGGGTGGTACACCGTAGTGGTACACTGTAGTGGTAGGGTGGGTGGTACACTGTAGTGGCAGAATGGGTGGTACACATTATGGACACTAAAGCAATAATTCACAATGTCAGTAACAATCTCACAACAATGGCTCTTAATAATACTGACCAGAAGCCTCAAGATGTGGCCACCCATGATTACCGTATTACTGTTGTACTGCAAACTTGCTGAAATTAGAATCATTTCCACACACCTACACATCACGGACTTTCCCGTTATGTATCCATGAAGTCAAACAACGTGACGTGAAGCGCAAGCAGTCTACATAAACCTGACCTTGACGTGTCGCAGGCAACGCGACGGAAGACAGAGGTGTGTTCATCCCCCTTCCCCCCCCCACGCCCGCCCCGCCTTACACACAAGGCGACACACAGGGGAAACACTCTGGCTGATGAACATGATGTCCCCCTCCCACTCCTGTTCACTGTCACCTTAGTGCATTGCCAAGATTTGCCACCCAGCCATATACTTGATTGGATACTATGATGTGAGACGAGAGTAATGACCCTGCTTGTGAGGGGTCACGAGGAATTTCCTACAACCTGTATGTAATATCTATATGTTATAACCATATTCCAAAGATACTGTACAGTGAAAGCAATATTCATCAAGATATATCTTTTCTTGACCTCAAAGTTTTCAGTGGGTATTCTTGCGCAGCTCTACAGAACCTCCATGTGCTAGGATGACAGCGAGATGTGAGGCAGAGCAGGTTCCTCCCGTGGGCTATGTCGTCGTGTGCGGGTGTGGCTGGGTCTGCCTCACTAACCACTGGTCTCCTGGACAGAGAAATCAATCTTGAAACACACGTCCACCGCTACCGGTAGCTCACCTGCTCACTGCGCCTCCCACAGCCTGGTGAGTGAGACAGGTGTCTGTCAGGAAGGGCGTTCATATCAGGACTGCCATGCACGCCTTCCATCACTGTCAGTCCGTCATTCGACTGACAAGTTTGTTTCACAAATATATATTAATTCCAAGTCTCCGTGTGGTGTGGGTGTGTGTAGGGAGGAGGCAGTATGCGTGTGTTATGACAAGTGGTCCTGAAAGCATTTCAGAATGTTCCTCTACCCGCTCCTGTATCCGTCCTTCTCTACTCTACTCCCTGTCGTCTATCTCCCGTCATTTCTGTCCCTTCTCTGTTCTCTTCTCGTCCTCCCCCTCGCCATCCATCTGTCGGCCAGTCAGTAGCTACACCGCAACGTCTGGTCCTCACCACACGATTCAGGATGAAGGTCGCGCTACGAACTCATTAATACTGGATACTTTTATTGGAAACAAGCCTAATATGAAGTATATATATAGAGGGAGCCCCGGCTGGTCCGCAGCCTCGGAAATGAATCAGTGAGGGTATCATCACACCCGGTAAATCCGAGATAAAATGTCCTCCTTAGTTCCTCTCATTCTCATAACTCGAGCAGATTGCTATGAACCTGGATTTTATTCCAAGACAGAAGTACAGAACTACTGTTTCCATTTCATTGTCTTCAAATAATCCAGTCCTGAAGCGGATTGTATCCCCCCCTTCAAGAAGGACATGAAACGCTTTAGCAGAATGAGAAAGTTAGCCAAATTAAAATCTTCTGACGATATGATTAGTTCGATATTTTTCGTCATGAAGCAGTAGACTTAAAGATCTAATGTAATACAGATGTACCCCGTATCACATACGTCCATGTAGGCAGCTGCATCAAACATTTACCGGCGTCGCGCCGTAATCCCTGCCTCACTAATGCAAGCTGACGCCGAGGTAGACTCGCTCTTACGGCCGGCGTCACACACCTGGCTCATTCATTAATTAATCATCTCATTCAGCAATTAAGATTAAACTCTTGTGGTCCCCTGTGACCTAGGTAAGTCAGAGGCTAGGGGTAGAGTAAGTAGACGACACTGACCTCCACAGCAGAAGGTCTACGCGCGTTAGAATCTTGCCAGTTAGCCGATACACTATGATTCTCCTGGAACCCCACCGTAATGGTGGCCACGGTTTTGAGCGTATTCCACCATCGTGTCCCAGGAAATAGCGTAGTCTGTCAGTCAGTCAGGGTAATCACCGAGCCTAAGACTACGAGCTAAGTGATTCTGACTCTTTCCTCTGTCGAGAATGGTCTCTGGCTATCGTCAATGCCGTCTTCTTATAGTAGGTCCGACAAGATGCCGGATAAACCTCTTCCCCTGCAGCACAAACCTGTAACCTCCACATACTTTCCGAACTAGGAAACCTCCACCGCCTCCCATCTGCTGAACCAGCAGCAATGACGGCGTTAGTAACTCATCCTCTTTTTTTTGCAGCAAGACTCTCGGGACCCTGGCACACCACTTCTCCTACAGCAGTACCACGAGATCCTTGAGTATAGGAGACAAAGAATGCTGTCCACGTATCTCCTGCATGTCGTACAAGACGACTAAGAGGGGAGGAAGCAGAGAGCTGGAAATTCTCCCCTCCTGTATTGCTTTTCAAAAGAAAGAACAGAGGAAGGAGCCATACGAGGTTTTTCACATGTATCAAAGAGGAAAGATATGCTCTTCAAGATAAGAACATATCTACCACTGCTGAGCTTCCTACTTATTTGCTCAGTACTTCTCATGGTCACTTTCATCTTCACTGGGACACAAAGTTCACAACGTTGAAGAGATGTAATTGTGACACAATATCTCGGAAACCTTATCCCATCTTAAATGAAAAAAATATCAGCGTCTAATCAACGTCTGGATGTGTCTTCATCACGGTGGTTGGTTAATGAGCGATGGTTGGCTGGGTGGTTATTTGGGCCTACTAACTGACATTAGGGACGTTAAGGTCGTGAACGTAGAGTTATGAAAGTCACATAGAAGAATCTTGAACACCTTCTGTATGTGTTCAGGATAGCTCTAAGCTCACTTTTGAACACCTTCGTGTGTCTAAAAATCATTCTTGAACATCTTCCATGTGTCTAAGATCATTCTTGAACACCTTCATGTGTTCATGATAATTCTAAGATCACACACGCTCTCACTTCATAGATGGGTCCTCAGTGAATCCTACAACCTTCATCAGGTATGAATATTAGTTGATCACTTTGGTTCTTTTGAGTGAGCAGGGATCCAGGGTCATGGTGGTGTTGATAATCAGGCTGCTAATCTTGGTGTTGTATTTACAGCTGACGAACACGATCACCAACGATGACACTTGTTGAGGTTCTCACAGATCACCTGACAATGTACCCACCCGCTCATCAGTCTCACAGGTATAGGACGACACGTACCTCATGATCCATCGTGTTACATCTGGTTCCCCACACGGTAAGTGTCACACAAGAAGAAGCTTTGGTGATAAAACACGTCACGCTAGCTCACGGAACCTATCTTGAAGGATTTTAGGAAAGAAATGAGTAAATACATTTAACTTGAAGATACAGTGAAGCTGTTCTTGAAGCTGATATGGAGTATTCCTTGACAACTAAAGAAAATTCTAACAGCCCGACACAATCCCGTACAAGATCCATCACGACACAGCTCATAAGAGATGGAAGCCTTTCCAAACTGTAAACGTTTGACTGAATATTTTCACAGATTGCGTGGAGTGGCAGATCCTCCAACTTCAATGTACTTTCAACTGTTGTTGTGTGGACATCTTTTAATTCACTTTTCATTATAATTCTACGTTGTCAAAGTAGTACAAATGAATCGACAGTGCCCAGGTTTGTATCATCCTAAAGCTTCAACTGACCGAAGAAACATGTAAACAGCGGAACGTCGGGTCATCATCAGATTTCTGATACATGAAGGTCCACTTGATCGAGGGACGCAGCTCAGACCTTAGAAATAACTATGGTGGCGTCGTACCACCATCATCTGTCACCCCACAACATGGCCAGTGGCTGGAGATGATGATGTCTCTAAAGTTACTTCCGTTTATCATGAAGTCCAATCAAACGGTGGTGTGTTGAGGCAAGTTGACACTCACATACGTAGCCATTCACATGAGTGTCCGTGATGCACTTAAGAGAAACAGCACACAATCTCTGAAGTACACATGCAAATTAGTCTCATGATCTCTTTCCTCACTAGAAACCCACAAACACACAAGACGCAAGCATAAACATTAAGCTAACGCTCGGTCACATTCAACCACAAACATATGCACACATAAACATCATACGTGTCCCTGGCATCACACACACACACACGCACACACATCAGCGTTGGCAAGAGCCGTCCCAGTTGTCTACTCCTCCAGAACACACTAAAGAGCTTTCGGAATTGGACCATCGCCAACACGTCACCATCAACCACAAGAAGACCCCTAGTCCCATCCACCACGTTCACTCCACTTAGCTCCTCGGTGCCACTTAGGGCGACATCGTCCCTACGTTCTTCGTGGACGTAAGACACTTGGACTTCCTTCATCGGAACTCGGTCAATATTAGAGTACAGTCAGGTTCCCAGACTCACTACTCCTCCCCCATATGGTCTCCCTTTTCGTCCATCAACTCGCGAGGACTTCTGGACATGTTGCAAAAAGGGGTAAGCAAAATCATCCTCCGTCTCTTGTACGTCTCGTATATACGACTTGCGAGGCCGTCTGTGTGGAGAGCATACAAAAGTTTATAGACAGTTGTAAGTAATGTAGGAATCATTCCCCTTGCGGTACAAACAGGCACACGTCCGCTTACGAAACATTTTAATAGACCCCTCCCCCTACATGCATCCCTCTATTTCCCGCCTTCATCCTTCGCCCCCATATCCTACCTGAACCCACACACACACACACACACACACACACACACACACACACCATCGTCCCTGCAGACGGACAACATTCCGTAACGTCACAGTCTGACTGTCACTTTGTCCTTCTTCTGGAATGTTCAAAATGAACAATTTTCTTTCCCACTGCACGTCGGACTCCACTCCTGCGGCTGGCAGCGAGCAGACCGGAGCTGGTTCATCGCAACGCTCCACTTTTGACACTCGTGGACGTCACTGTGATGAGTTACCAGTCAAAAGTATCTGTCCTGAGTTTGACATTGATCATTTAGAAAATCTGACATGGTGCTCATTTTCTGAATCTGAGGCCCATGGGAAGTCTGACACTTTTTCAGTTTTGAGTGAACGTGGCAGGCAATGTCTATCTTAGGAGTCTTATGGATAAGTACTGTCAGTTTAGGAGTCTTATAGACAAGTCCTGTCAGTTCAGGAGCCTTATAGATAAGTACTGTCAGTTTAGGAGTCTTTTTAGACAAGTACTGTCAGTTTAGGAGCCTTATAGATAAGTACTGTCAGTTTAGGAGTCTTATAGGCAAGTACTGTCAGTTTAGGAGCCTTACAGATAAGTATTGTCAGTTTATGAGTCTTATACATAAGTACTGTCAGTTTGGGAGTCTTATAGGCAAGTACTGTCAGTTTCAGGAGTCTTATAGGCAAGTACTGTCAGTTCAGGAGTCTTATAGGCAAGTACTGTCAGTTTCAGAAACCTAACAGAGCACTGCTCCGTCCGTCCGTCCTAACAGAACACTGCCCCTAACCTAACCTAACCTAACCTAACCTAACCTAACAGAGCACTGCTCCGTCCGTCCTTGAAATCATGGCTGCATCTCCACTTGAACCCATGATAACACCTTCAGGAACCCCACGCGCAAGTGTCAACCCCAACGTGGAGGTGTTATTCACTAACATTCTTAAATCTGATTTGGGACAACAGTTGATCTAAGCGACTCAGAGCTTTGGTATATGATCAGTGGCTCTAGTATCCGTTTCAATATTTTGATAATTGATTTTAAATTCTGTTGCCTACTTTAGGTACATATTATGTTGTCTGATTTAGGTATAAACTTGTTTCATTTTTTTTTCTTAGGTCCATACTACATCTCAAACGACACTGAGAATGGCGAAATTTTACTGATCATAATTTCCATCCATCACACCAGCTCACATCCGCTGAATAAGTTTAGAATGAGTGTAGTTGCTGTGTTTGTCAGTGTTGTGTCCGGCTCATACGAGATCATTCTAGTTAAAGACGATCTCTCTATAGCGTACGTGCATCATCTCTTACCTGAAGACATTCTATTTAACATGTCTAATAAGAACAAGGAAGTGACCGTCCTCATGGTTAATTACTCTCTGTCCACAAGGTTAATTCCACTTGTATATAATGACACTCGGGTCGTGCTGCTCCCGAGCCACATTCTTACCTTGATGAACCAAAAATATTCTGCCTTGTAGGGCAATACACTGCACGGATCACGTGACGATATGATGATGAAGGATTGGCTAGGATTTCTTGATCACAAGAAACGAAGCTTAGACTAAGTAGATATAACCGTGTTACTTAAAGAAACAAAGCTTAGTCACTAAGTAGATATACCGTGTCACTTAAAGAAACAAAGCTTAGACTAAGTAGATATACCGCGTTACTTATAGAAACGAAGCTTAGACTAAGTAGATATACCGTGTTACTTAAAGAAACAAAGCTTAGACTAAGTAGATATACCGTGTTACTTAAACAAAGCTTGGACTAAGTAGATATACCGTGTCACTTATAGAAACGAAGCTTAGACTAAGTAGATATACCGTGTTACTTCAAGAAACAAAGCTTAGACTAAGTAGATATACCGTCTTACTTAATGAAACGAAGCTTAGTCTAAGTAGATATACCGTGTTACTTAAAGAAACAAAGCTTAGACTAAGTAGATATAGCGTGTTACTTAAAGAAACAAAGCTTAGTCACTAAGTAGATATACCGTGTTACTTAAAGAAAATACATGAAAAGTCAGACATGGTACTGACACAGAAGCCATTTGGTTTTAAAGGAGAAATATCTATCAAACATTTCCAGTGTCGTGCAGATGAAAATTTCGTACGAAGTCTGTTACTTGGCTAGACTTAAAGACCTTTAAGTATGAGGCTTACTTTTGCATATCACCATTAGCTATCTATTTGAATTAGACATCTTATACGAAAGGAGAAAAATCAACCTTAGGGAAGCTTACAAGTAGACTTATGTGAAAGTATTAGAATTTCAGATGTATGTCAAGATTTTGTTTGAGTAAGAGACGCCACCAGCTCTGCAGGAGGAGCTCCGCTCAGACTAAAACAATTTACCGCTAGAAACTTATTATCAAGTCCGGCAGCTGCAACATGAATAATAGATGGAACAAAACTACATCATGAATGACTACCTACCACGGAAATCGGATCTAATTTGGTTACTCAGAATCTGAAGCTCTCAAGTACTGTCTTACAGTGAACATTACATCATCATCATCATCATCATTACATCATCATCATCATCATCATCACTAAAAAAGAGAAAAAAATACGGTCTAACGTCATAAGAGACACCGTGTCTCGCACTGTGTGTGTG
This sequence comes from Panulirus ornatus, assembly GCF_036320965.1. Taxonomy (NCBI): domain Eukaryota; kingdom Metazoa; phylum Arthropoda; class Malacostraca; order Decapoda; family Palinuridae; genus Panulirus; species Panulirus ornatus. Next base: position 5,676,539 of record NC_092264.1, read on the forward strand.
TGTGTGTGTGTGTACACAGTGTCTCGCACTGTGTGTGTGTGTGTGTGTGTACACAGTATCTCGCACTCTGTGTGTGTGTGTGTGTGTGTGTGTGTGTGTGTGTGTACACAGTGTCTCGCACTCTGTGTGTGTGTGTGTGTGCCTCACGCTGTGTGTGTGTGTGTCTCGCACTATATGTGTCTCGTACTCTGTGTGTGTCTCGCACTGTGGGTGTGTGTGTGTGTGTGTGTACACAGTGTCTCGCACTCTGTGTGTGTGTGTGTGCCTCACACTGTGTGTGTGTGTGTCTCGCACTATATGTGTCTCGTACTCTGTGTGTGTCTCGCACTGTGGGTGTGTGTGTGTGTGTGTGTGTGTGTGTGTGTGTGTGTGTGTGTGTGTGTAACACTCTGTGTGTTCGTGGCAGAACTCATTTCTCTACACGTGACAGAAGCAGCCTTTGATCGAAGGGCCTATCCGCTCATGAGCCAGTACGAAAAAGATAAAACTGGGATGCAAAACTCCTCCTGGACTGGATGGAGTTCCTTAAAGATCAATGTACCTGAAAAGATAATATGTCGTCCCAAATTAGCAAACTGAAAGTTCAACTCTGTACAGTAGACTTCACCAAGTTACATCAATTCTTAACCAACCACATAACACGAATTATTTCACAACACTCCCGTAAGTGCTTACCCTGGTAAAGCCAAATCTTTTTTTTACCAAGCATATTTACATTAACGCTGGTTCGACATACCTTTTATATTTCTTGTTATGTTAAGAACGATCAAATCTGTGAAATACACGTCAGGGATGAGTCATGGCCCAAAAAAAATCTAAATGAACTAGAATTTTACCAAAGAAAATCTCTATCACAAAGATAACATTGGTTCAGCAAATGGCCAAATGGACCTTTCCCTCACTAATACCTGAGTATATATATATATATCACCGTTTCTAGTGGGTTTTTTTCAGGATACTTAAGCATTTCGGTATCACCCCCTCCCCCACAAAAAATAAATAAATAAATAAATCAAAAAATAATAAATTAAGGAATAAATAAAAAACTATAAAGATAATTTCAGAAATTTTTGTAAGGAGACATGGGGACTCTGCCTCACGACGCTAATGGTTTGTGATTAAGGTGGTGAAAAATGTTTACTATCATAGAATTATAAATACCATTGCAACTGCATATCATCCTATTAACAGCTAACCTGGTGGATGATGGCACAAACTAGATAATATTCTACCTAGACGCTTCACCGAACACACTTGCAAAGCTTGTTTAGAACGGAATTTGACTGGTACATTGCCATGTTACGCGACGCTCTGCAGTCTACCTTACTTGTCCATTTTCTCTCACGCGTTACAGTCCCCTACGTGTCCAATCACAGAGGCTCACATTACGCGCTCCCCTGCACGTTCAAGGCCTCTCGTTCCATACGATACGTTTCACACGTTCAGTTGTACTCATCCCCATACGTTCAGTTGTACTCATCCCCATATGTTCAGTTGCACTCATCCACATACGTTCGGTTGCACTCATCCTCATACGTTCAGTTGTACTCATCCCCATACGTTCAGTTGTACTTATCCTCATACGTTCAGTTGTACTTATCCTCATACGTTCAGTTGCACTCATCCCCATACGTTCAGTTGTACTTATCCTCATACGTTCAGTTGTACTCATCCACATACGTCCAGTTGCACTCATCCCCATACGTTCAGTTGCACTCATCCCCATACGTTCAGTTGCACTCATCCTCATACGTTCAGTTGCACTCACCCTCCTAAGTTCAGTTGCACTCATCCTCATACGTTCAGTTGCACTCACCCTCCTAAGTTCAGTTGCACTCATCCTCATACGTTCAGTTGCACTCACCCTCCTAAGTTCAGTTGCACTCACCCTCCTAAGTTCAGTTGCACTCATCCTCATACGTTCAGTTGCACTCATCCTCATACGTTCAGTTGCACTCACCCTCCTAAGTTCAGTTGCACTCATCCTCATACGTTCAGTTGCACTCATCCTCATACGTTCAGTTGTACTTATCCTTATACGTTCAGTTGTACTCATCCTCATTAGCCTCATTTACTTACCGTCTCTCACATTCTTGCGTCTATGCGCCCCACACCCTCTTCCAACCCACTGACTCTTCCTCCAACGGTCTGGTTCAGCTGAACCATCGGCAACTCTCTCTCTCTCTCTCTCTCTCTCTCTCTCTCTCTCTCTCTCTCTCTCTCTCTCTCTCTCTCTCTCTCTCAGCCCGGCTACAGGCCTGCCTTACGTATCTGTGCAGCGCCCTGGTCTCACTGGCTTGATTTCTTTGGGGAATTCTCCCCCGAATTCAGGTTAAAGTGGCGGCTGAAGGAGGGGTGAAGGATAGATGGAGCAGGTTATTGTGGAACACTCGAGGGACGGGAGGGAAAGAGAAAAAAAAAAGAGAGAAAAGGGATGGAGTTCATGATGATGATGATGGGAGGAGGAGCAGGATGAATGACCCATGGTGATACGGGTCGTAAGAATAATGTGTATCGTCCCAGCTCGGCTGATTCACCTGGAGAATGAGGGGGAATCATTAGAGTCCACATACTGGAAACAATTACTCAAAACAATTACTCAAAACTTTAAAATCCTTAATGAGTTTATTCGCAAGCTTATTATACGTGTTACAGATACGTACCTATACGTTCTGTCAGACTAATAAAGAAACTTGGTTAATGAGTTTATTAGAAAGCTTATCATAAGTGTTACGTACCTAAAGGTACTCCCAGACTATTGAAGAAACTTGGTTAATGAGTTTATTAGAAAGCTTATCATAAGTGTTACGTACCTATAGGTACTCCCAGACTATTGAAGAAACTTTGTTAGCTTATCTTAAGTGTTACGTACCTATAGGTACTCCCAGACTATTAAAGAAACTTGGTTAATGAGTTTATTAGAAAGCTTATCTTAAGTGTTACGTACCTATAGGTACGCCCAGACTATTAAAGAAACTTTGTTAATGAGTTTATTCGTAAGCTTATCTTAAGTGTTACGTACCTATAGGTACTCCCAGACTATTAAAGAAACTTTGTTAATGAGTTTATTAGAAAGCTTATCTTAAGCGTTACGTACCTATAGGTACTCCCAGACTATTAAAGAAACTTTGTTAATGAGTTTATTAGAAAGCTTATCTTAAGTGTTACGTACCTACACGTACTCTTAGACTATCAAAGACCATCTCACGATATTTTGGGAAACTTTCTGCTGGTTGTGAGAGAAGTCGTGATCCCACTACCTGCACCCTGAGGCTCCCTTCCTCCCGCCCCTTGCTCTCTTGTCTACACAGGTTGTAAACATACCGTACTTGAGTTCATGGAGAGAGGGGGTTACTGAGTTGGGATGGGAGGTCGGATGAAAGGGGCGAGACGGGAGGAGGGACTGGATGTTGGACGGGAGGAGAGACGGGACGTTGGACGGGAGGCGAGGCGGGAGATGGGATAGGTGGAAGGACGTGAAGAAGGACAGGAGAGGTGGGACGGGATGTTGGACGGGAGGAGAGACGGGACGTTGGACGGGAGGCGAGGCGGGAGGTGGTATAGGCGGAGGGGCGTGAGGTGGGACGTGAAGAAGGACAGGAGAGGTGGGAGGGGATGTATGGGGAGTGAGGGAGGTCGCGAGAGGTTGGCCGGGAGGGGAGACAGGAGGTGGGTGGCGACGTGGGACGGGAGGGAAGTAATGTGGAAAGGGAAAACCTCAAACACCGATTTACAGCCACCAAGAGCTCATGGCTGTGTTACTCTGATGTGATCCACACTATAGGTGTACGGCTCTGTGTCGGGGTCCTTTGAAAAGCACACACACACACACACACACACACACACACACACACACACATATAAATAATGTGATTATAGCTCTCAGACTAATTGCTTTCTTCTTCGTATGGAAGTCAAAAATCTCTTGAAAAGATATTAGTATTGCGATCACTTGTTAAAAAAAATATCAGACTCGTTAGTATAATGACAGTTAAGTCCAATACAAACGAGTGATAAAACTACTCAAACAATCTTACAGTGAAGGTTTCTACCTATAATATCCGCTATTTCCAAAGCTCTCTCTCTGTCTCTCTCTCTCTCTCTCTCTCTCTCTCTCTCTCTCTCTCTGTCTCTCTGTCTCTCTCTCTCTCTCTCTCTCTCTCTCTCTCTCTCCCTCTGGAAAATATACACGAAGCATACAAGCTTTCACACACACACACACAAATAAATACTTGCATACACACACACACACACACACACAAATAAATACCTGCATACACACACACACACACACACACACACACACACACTGGTTTGAATCCTGAGCCCACACCCAACTCAGGTGTTTTTCCTCCTCTCAGAACGGGTTACTTAGGCTACGGTAGTGTGTGTGTGTGTGTGTGTGTGTGTGTGTGAATACAAATATAGAAGACAAGATACTTTTATACAACGTTAAGAGACGGGTGTAAAACTCTCTCCCCCGTAACACACCAACAATAACCACACACATACATACACACGCAACAGAATCGCATTCAAGTACACAGGTAAGGAAGTACTCCCCTCCGCGTTTTTACCTTCCCAAAATAAGCAACAGAGAAGGGGGCCAAGGGAGGATTTTCCCTCTTCGGCTCAGTCCTCTGTTCTAAACGCTACCTCGCTGACGTGGGAATTGGTGAGGGAAAAATATTTATCATTATGTTTACAATTACTCCAACCCACGTTTACTGTATAATGCAAAAACTTTATGTACTACATCTGAAGATACACACTGGCACATAATACAGCTGCATTAAGTTAGGTTATTACACACGGACTCGATGATAACTGAAACTTTCCCTCTAGTTTATTTCAGTTAACGTTAACGGATGAAAGCTTGTACTCATCTTGCATTTCTTCAGATCAACTCACAGCTTTTACATACGTACTTGTAACATGAGATTCGTAATTCAGCTGAGTGGAAGTTATTTTATATTCACCACCCCATTATTACGTCACTAAGGTTCACTTAAGATTTGTCTTCCTTTACTCTGCAATACTGTTGGTCCTGCCGCTCATATACATACAACCAGTCATCTCAAGCACTCAGCTAACATTTACATTTTGAATTCATGAAGTCAAGTCAGTAAAGATTGTTTCAATGTCTTTTAGTGCATTTGGTTGGAAGCCGATTGAAGAGAAACAGAATTATCAATATTTTTCATTAGCTCAAGTTAGCCAAATAATTAAATTGATTTGGACTGCTTGTATTCCTCTGACGTAAGACGACACACACTCCTAGTCAAAAACACGTGATCATAAACTAACATTTTAGGCTTTCTCTCAAGTTACCCGACATCACTTCCAGTCTACCACAGCGATTGAGTGGATGCCGCTGGCGACCACACCAATTCTTGTGAAGGTGAGGAGATGACATGAAGTCTGTTAGCGAAACGTTGATCACAGATTCGTTCATCTGTCGCCAGGAGCAGCTGCCGGGTGAACAAAACACTGTCCAACGTACTGTCAAACCAATTTTCCTGCAGCGGAGCTGACGAGCAGCACCTTGGTGCCGTACTGAACACATGCGAGTGCTCTTATGACACTGGACTTCAGCTCCTGTTCATGTTGACTTCGGCACTGAACCTTCGGCCGACACAGCAGGGTGCTGTTTCCAGTACAGTCTAGAGGTCTCGCCTTACCAACTCACTATCAAAGAAGCTCAAGTGCGACTCATCGGGTTTACTAAAGAGGTGGCTAATGTTCATCTGTTAAAGAGTGAGAGGTGAAAATCAACACTGGAGCTTCCGTGTTCGAGGTGAGGACTAACGATACACTTACGAGAGGTGAGCAGTAATCACTGGAAGCCAATAAGCAAAGCATAGTAATGATTCATACTGCTTTACGAGTCGGCGGGTGATAATCACTACATATCGCCAGTACCTGTTGGTATGTCCATCAGTTATCAATATTGCATTTATGAATGGCAGATGGATATCCATTACGTCACCTGCGAGCTGTCGGTATGAAGTGGCAGCGAGTTTAAAGCATTAAGACAACCTGAGTGTTGATGCAGCTCCGGAGGACAGCTGTCGTTTGTGTCCCTCTGTAGGAACAAAATATAATGTCTTGTCTGTTTCTTGAATTCCTTTCTTTCTCGCAGTCACCTCGCTGACCCTGGTTTGATGCTGCACAGTAATATGGCGGATCAGGTCAAAGACCTCGGGAGAAGAAGAAGGGAATGAAGGTGAGTGTGTAGTGGAGATGGGTACCTGTACCTCCCTCACCAGCAGCATCTTCCAGTAACTCCCTCACCAGCAGCACCTTCAAGTAACTCCCTCACCAGCAGCACCTTCAAGTAACTCCCTCACCAGCAGCACCTTCCAGTAACTCCCTCACCAGCAGCACCTTCCAGTAACTCCCTCACCAGCAGCATCTTCCAGTAACTCCCTCACCAGCAGCACCTTCCAGTAACTCCCTCACCAGCAGCACCTTCCAGTAACTCCCTCACCAGCAGCACCTTCCAGTAACTCCCTCACCAGCAGCACCTTCCAGTACCTCCCTCACCAGCAGCACCTTCCAGTACCTCCCTCACCAACATCACCTTCCAGTACCTCCCTCACCCAGAGCACCTTCACCAGCGCTTCCTCATCTTCCCGCTACAACAATCAGCGCCATGGGCAAGCCACTCTACAGATACGTGGACAACAGCGTTCATAACAACACATCTTGTAAATAAGCTCACCTACATTGCAGTCGGATATTAAGCTCCTCTACAACGCACTTGAGTGCTAAGCCCGACTACAACGCACCCAAGCAATTTCACACATAATACACTCACACACGAGAGTACCTCAGAATTCATGACCGGGTTTTATTGCCGTAAATGAAAGTGCGTTTCGTCCACAGCAATGAAGCCCGACGCAAACACTGCAATAACGCACACTTACACAACATATCAGGCACTTTCAATCCCCTCAGACTGCTTCAGAGGAAGCAGTCAAGCGGGTCAAGCTACTCCTTCAAACGCAGCCTAAGCCAGTGATCACACACACACTGTGCTACGATGGCCGAACGAATCCTTAACTCCTTCAGTACGACGGTACGGCTCTCGAGGACGACGTTACGACGTTACAGGACCATCAAGCACGACAATACGACCTTTGATTATAATGGTACGACCCGTGGCCTAACCCTTAAAGGTCCAGTTTAAAGACCGAGCCACAGTACCGAAAGGTCTTACCGTTGTGTTTAAGGGTCGTACCATCCAGCTGATGGGAATCGCTAGTCTTCTAATATACCCCCTTAACGGTGCGAACGCTCGTATCCTTTAAGCCTCCTCACAACGCATGTTAATACCCAGCTGGGACAAGCATGCTCAATATCCCACTATCGTATCCACCAGGGTCGAGGGCCTTGTGTGTTCTCTTAAGGTCTATTGACGAACCAAGCCAACGTAGCGACAGCTGACGTATCAAACCAACGTAGCGACAGCTGACGTATCAAACCAACGTAGCGACAGCTGACGTATCAAACCAACGTAGCGATAGCTGACGTATCAAACCAACGTAACGACAGCTGACGTATCAAACCAACGTAGCGACAGCTGACGTATCAAACCAACGTAGCGACAGCTGACGTATAAAACCAACGTAGTGACAGCTGACGTATCAAACCAACGTAGCGACAGCTGACGCATCAAACCAACGTAGCGACAGCTGACGTATCAAACCAACGTAGCGACAGCTGACGTATCAAACCAACGTAGCGACAGCTGACGTATAAAACCAACGTAGTGACAGCTGACGTATCAAACCAACGTAGCGACAGCTGACGCATCAAACCAACATAGCGACAGCGGACGTATCAAACCAACGTAGCGACAGCTGACGAATTAAACCAACGTAGCGACAGCTGACGAATTAAACCAACTTTTAAATGTACACATGAATATACACATACAACATGAATGTACACTTACAACGTGAATGTACACTTACAACATGTAAACTGGGATGACACAAAATCAATATGTTATTCTGAGCCGTCAAACCCGTCCACCACTCATCACTCTATCTCTCCACCCATCATCTTAAACTCACGACCTTCCATCAAAAAATTTTCAGCCTCCACCAAGGTCCTCCACAATTCCTTAACTCCCACTCTCCTCCCACTCCACCCAACCTCCACGTTACCCCTCCATCCTACACCCTACGTCTCCACATTTATCCCGACCGATCCACCTTATCTTAAATCGTCCTCTTAATCCTTCATCATATGTTTCCACCCTTGACCATATCTCTGCAAACTCCACATTACTTCTCCACCCTTCCTTCCTAGCCTGCATGAAGTCTCTCTCCACCCTCCACCCTCCCTACTTCTCCACCCCCATCACTACCTCATCATCCTACTGTCCTCCTACAACCTCGTGCCGCCATCCTACCCTGAGAATCGTCACATCTCAGTTATTTTTTATCTGAGTGAAAAGGAAAAACTATACGGAAACTTCTTTTTTTTCAGTAATATCCGGCGTCGACATATTGGAACCTTAAGAGCCAGGCAGAAAATCTCTCTTATTTTCTGGATTTATATTTCTTCTCTGACGCAACTTGATTACTGGAAACAGTGGAAATATTGCATTACTGGAAACTGGAAATATAGGTTCCGATGTAGCGCATCCGCTAGCATCCCCGGTTTTGACCGATGCCCAGAAGAAAAGAGTCTATTGGACAACCGTCCAATAGACTCCAATAGACAGATGCTACCTCTTGATGAGGAACTGAGTAATGTACGAGAGAGAGAGAGAGAGAGAGAGAGAGAGAGAGAGAGAGAGAGAGAGAGAGAGAGAGAGAGAGAGAGAGAGAGAGAGATTCTTTCTCTTCGCTAAGTAAGTACCTTCCAGCCCACGAGCGCCAAAGACCTGGTTTTATCATGAGGGTGGTGGGTTCGAACTCACCATCTCATCACCACCACACATCAAGTGAGTGTCAACTGAGCTAATGTTCTCTGCTCACACACACAGACACAGACACAGACACAGACACACACACACACACACACACGTTACTTACTCTGTCTTGGGTTCATTAGGGAAGAGTTTCCACCCCGACCTCAGGTGCGGCAGGTCTAACTCACAATGAACCTGGGAATTCCATCACGTGCAATGCCGCCTCCTAAGCTGGGTGACTGCTAGACATGAGGAGCTTCCCTCAAATGATCCAAAGATCTATGTTTAATGAACTTGAGCAATATACTCCCTATAACAAGATGGCACGGGTAACGAGCAGGAGCAACAGTGTGCGAGTCCATCTGGCTTGAAGAAGAATGAGTGCACCTCGCTCTGAACACCAGATGAGTCGCTCTCTTGTATGAAGAATGTGGATCTTCTCCCACTCTCACATTAACAGCGAAAAATTCATCTCCTCTAATGGGAGCGAGCAAGACACTTACCAAAATGGGTCTTGAGAACGTACTTGCCTCTCAAGAGTCCATTGGCCATGATAGCGAGTCATTCTCTCTGTAATGAAGGCGGCCTCACTACCCTCCCCTGTACAACCTTATCTCGCAGTGTTGCTCCTCCGTTTGTCTGCAATGTGCTTAAGTGATCTACAGACTGAGAGAGAGAGAGAGAGAGAGAGAGAGAGAGAGAGAGAGAGAGAGAGAGAGAGAGAGAGAGAGAGAGAGAGAGAGAGAGTAACCAAAAATCAGTAATTATTTTTTTTTCGGTTAATAGAGGTAAATCTTACGAAAACATGAACTACCTCTCTCTCTCTCTCTCTCTCTCTCTCTCTCACACACACACACACACACACACACACACACACACACATATCTGCTACTCAGTTTGATCTCGTTATCCAAACTACGAAATCAAAAGTTCTGATTAAAATCAAGATGACGTGAACAGTGATGATCACTCCTCTCTGCTTCCCGATGACATAACTCAATATTTTCATCAAATCATATGCATACCTTGGTACTGGTACTGGTACCCTCACTGACCCCACAAACTCATGTATCTGGCTTGAAAACTACATTCACTGTCGTCTGTTCCCCTTCACGTCAAGTGTTGAAGTGTTCTCACGGTAGCGCACTCTGCAACATGCATATTCACCCACCATTTCTGCCTTGCTTACCGTAGCCCAGAACAACGCCTAAACCAACCCATCTTTTATGGGGCACCTGTGCCAATTGGTGACAACACGCTGGACGCGTCATACCAAACGCATTCACACACAAGTTACAATCCTCAGAGTACAACATATTGTACGGCAATCCGGTGTTCCCTATACGACGCCACGGACTTAGATGTTCAAGACGCTGTACTGCACCGTGTGCGTGTCTCCTGTCCTGGGGAGGTGAGACGGGACAGGACACCACAGCAAGGAGGGGGTGTGAGACACCCCTGCCACCAACACAGACTAAGATCCACGGCTCCTCCGTCGCCTCACTGACCAATAAATCCCTCGGCCAGTTTATATTCATAGGCATTATCACATCGCGAGTGGCAGCCTGTCCGGCTCGGGCATGTCTGATACATGCATACTACACTGTGTACCACGCCCGGGGGCGGCCTGGGACCTATACTACACTGTGTACCACGCTCGCGGGCGCCCTGGGACCCATACTACACTGTGTACCACGCCCGGGGGCGACCAGGGACCCATACTACTCTGTGTACCACGCTCTTCGACGGTGGACCAATTAAAGGCATCCAGCCTTTCTCTGTAACTTCGCTTATTTTACTTTGATATACACCTTCTTTGCTCTCCCCTGAACCTTCTCTCTCTCTCTCTCTCTCTCTCTCTCTCTCTCTCTCTCTCTCTCTCTCTCTCTGCTTATTCAGTTCGGTGACCAAACTTGAAGACTCATGTCGGAGATGAACCACACGTTCCACCCTTCCATCTACGCTCTGGACATCCAACATCCCTACAACAACACTTACACACAGCAATTCAACATATCTCATGACCCTTCTTTTTCTTGCCCAGAGCACAACTCACACAACGCAAGACACCAACCAGGTACCGCTCGACCGCCCCACAACTCCGGCACAGACACACTCACAACAACACTACACCTAATGACGTATGATCCCGCCCGATGGACGTGACCGGCTTCCTCAGCGTTGTAGCACTCCTGAAGAAGATGTGAGGGGCTCCTGGGGCAAGGAGTAATTAAGTGATGGTTTGGAAATGTCTTACGGGTAAAGTACGGGGCTAGCTAGTGTGAGGGCGAGCGCCATGGGGGTCGTGAAAATATGTGACAGTGTTGAGGAAGTGAGCCTCTGATGACTGAAGTGGGTAAATATGAAAGTGGATTACGAGATTCCGGTGACAATTAGTGCTCATGCACCCGGAGGCGAGAGGAAGGAAGGAGAGTCTGTTGCTTTGGGAGGAACAGAGTGAGTGAGTGAGTGAGTGGTTGCGACGCGAGAGACTGGGTGTTAGTGAAGGGTGAGTATAATGTGAGACCAGCTAATATAGCAGTTGAGGGTATAAATGGAGAGCATGAAGTACTCAGTGATGTAGTTATTTGCTGAAAAAGGAAAGTGATCGAGAATTACCTGGTTTAAAAAGAGGGACATACATACAACTATACGTGGGTGGGTAGGGTAGAAGGCAATCAGGCATTATTGGATTATGTGATAATTGACAAGCGTGATATTCTTGGATGTGGATGTGCTGAGAGGCGCAGCTTGAGGGATGTCTGATCATCTCTACCTGGAGGCGAGACTGCAAGTTTGTGGAGGCTTTTGGAAACATGGAAATGACAATGGGTGGTTTGAGGTAACAATGGGTGGTTAGAGGTAACGAAAGTGATTGATCTGAAACAACAGACTTGTGTGAATACATGATACACTACACGCTAACCACTGCACCAAGGGCCTTTCTGGTGTAGTGGTTAGCGTTACTGACCATGAATCAACAAGGGCCAGCCAGGGTTAGACCCACATGCGTTCGAATCCCAGGAACTGCATGCGGCCTATATACAATCCAGATGTTCATCCTTGCCTCTGGGCTAATCAACAAATAGATATTTGGCTTAGAATAATGTGTGTGTGAATATATATATATATATATATATATATATATATATATATATATATATATATATATATATATGATTGAGAGACGGGGCACGAGAGTAAAACTCTCTCCCCGTAACACACAAACAGCAATCGCACACACCAGCAAAACCCGACTGTTTAATAAATCCAGCCATCAGGCCTTTTGTCTACGGGTCTCACACTCCCGCTAATGACGTCTGTTGATCCTGACAAAGCACTGATTATAAAAAGCATGTGTTAGAGTATGCTGGTTGGTGCGCCACCAGCATGGAAAGCTATCGTGCTGAACTACAGGTCAAGGTAGCGATGAATGCCAGAGTGGTGATCTGCTGAGCCAGGCCAGCGGAGAGTGCTAGGCTACGATGATGACCTGCTGAGCCAAGTTGGCGAAGAGTGCTAGGCTAGGATGGTGACCTGCTGAGCCAAGTTGGCGAAGAGTGCTAGGCTAGGATGGTGACCTGCTGAGCCAAGTTGGCGGAGAGTGCTAGGCTACGATGGTGACCTGCTGAGCCAAGTTGGCGGAGAGTGCTAGGCTAGGATGGTGACCTGCTGAGCCAAGTTGGCGAGGATTGCTAGGCTAGGATGGTGACCTGCACAGTGAGGCCAGCGACGGGTGCCAGAAAAATGCCTAGCAGAGCCAGGAGCCTGACACGAGAGTGACACGTCCTGAACATTCCACACACACACAGTAACACTGGCTATCGCTCACTGCTGCGTCTGGGACGAACCAAGGATGACATTTTCAGCGACACTCATCAGAGGCAAAAATAAAACACGTTTTTGCTCGGGAGGATGAAGAAAGTAAAGGGGCGGTAAGGGAGGCATAGACGGGAGAGCAATCTGAAATGGGTGTGTGTGTGTGTGTGTGTGTGTGTGTGTGTGTGTGTGTGTGTGTGTGTGTGTGTGAGAGAGAGAGAGAGAGAGAGAGAGAGAGAGAGAGAGAGAGAGAGAGAGAGGAGTGAGAGAATAAGGAGGGTAGTAAGGCTGAGAAACATGGGAGGCTTAAATGACGGGATGGGCCAGAGAGAGGAAAAGGAATGGGTGACTGGGGATGCACATACACTCTCGTCCTCCTCTATCCTACCTACTACACTCACCACTCTCATCCTCACCTATACTTCCCCCTTTCCTAGTTGCCTATATTCACCTCTCTCTCTCTCATCTTCACCTATAATGTCCTTTTACACTTTCACTTATTTTACTCTCATCTTCCTCCATACTCGCCTCTTCCACCCTCACCTAAGCTTACCTCTATAACACTTACCTACACTCGCCTCTCTCTCTCTCTCTCTCTCTCTCTCTCTCTCTCTCTCTCTCTCTCTCTCTCTCTCACCCTTACCTGTACGTAAAAGCTCTCATTTTCCAGGTCATATCAGTCTTGGAGATCACCTTGTGTGCTCCAGACTGGCTGGAACACACAGTATGTTTCGGGCTACAGTTGGATTACCTTGTGTGTGTGTGTGTGTGTGTGTGTGTGTGTGTGTGTGTGTGTGTGTGTGTGTAGTGTGTGTTGGAGACATTGGCTAACGTTCTGCTACCAAAATTTCAATTACAGCGGATCCTATGGGTCACGGGCTGAAATGTAAGGGACGAAATGTTCACTATACTCAGAATGATGTGCTTTATATCCCAGCCACTCCTCCCTCCCTATCCCACTTCACCCAGCTAAAACTCGGACCCTGATTCTTAGCTCTGCCTTTTCTGTATGTCACTGCACAGAAATCCTCCCACGTGACACCCATTATCCCACGTTGATTCTCCTCTTCCAGCACTTGCCGACTCCCGTCTCCGCTGCGTTCACAACGACCATACGACAGAGAGAGAGGAGACAAAGACCATTGATGATGAAGGCGACGCCAATCATTCACGCGACCTAACTTTCTTACCACGCAAGCTTCCATCGCTGCCAATCAGCACACACTTGAGGGAGCAATTTACTCCGAAAGCGGGTCTCGCAAGGGTAGGTCTCTTACTGCATGTGACACCAGCACCGACCATCTTGGTGAAGTGACGCTGGTGCCGACCTTCGTCAGGCTGTTCACCTGTTAATGGATGCCAATTGCTAGGGCGTGGATGGCAGGAGGGAGGGAGGAGGTGGCTCAAGCTATCTCCTCGTTCGTCTCTATGAGCTTCTCCACTGCGGCGGTTCTTAGAGCCTTCGAAGACCAGTCTCACTGTGGATGTGATGGCAAGCTGAGGCTTGAGGTTTGATATGCGACATGACAAACGCTTGACCAACGTCACGAAAATAATAGCCGATAATAATCTACGACATGGTGGGAGGGCAGAAAACAACAGGCACCGAAACAGTGTGTGACAGTGTCGAGTTGTGGCAGTGGAGAGCGAGGAAGACTCGAGCTTGCTCCATGACTTCTAACAAATGAAAAAAATCTTTACATTGAAAAAAGCGAAGAAGACCACAAGATTATACACACACACACACACACACACACACACACACACACATTATATATATATATATAAGAGGGTGATTGTGTTGTTGACTGATTGGTGAGGATATTCAATGTATGTATGGTTCATGGTGAAGTGCCTGTGGATTGGCGGAATGCAAGCATACTGCCACTGTACAAAGGCAAAGGGGATAAAGGTGAGTGTTCAAATTACAGAGGCATAAGTTTGTAGAGTATCCCTGGGAAATTATATGGGAGGGTATTGATTGAGAGGGTGAAGCCATGTACAGAGCATCAGACTGGGGAAGAGCAGTGTAGTTTCAGAAGTAGTAGAGGATGTGTGGATCAGGTGTTTGCTTTGAAGAATGTGTGCGAGAAATACTTAGAAAAACATGGATTTTTAGGTAGCATTTACGGATCTGGAGAAGGCATAAGATAGAGTTGATAGAGATGCTCTGTGGAAGTTACTAAGAATATATGGTGTGGGAAGTAAGTTACTAGAAGCAGTGAAAAGTTTTTATCAAGGATGTAAGGCATGTGTACGAGTAGGAAGAGAAGAAAGTAACTAGTTCCCAGTGAGTTGGTTTGCAGCAGGGGTGCGTGATGTCTTCATGGCTGTTTAATTTGTTTATGGATGGGGTTGTTAGGGAGTAGAAGTTGGTGACTGAGTTTGGTAAAGTGTGTGAAAGAAGAAAGCTCAGAGTAAATGTGAATAAGAGTAAGGTTATTAGGATCAGTAGGTTTGAGGGACAAGTTAACTGGGAGGTAAGTTTGAAAGGAGAAAAACTGGAGGAAGTGAAGTGTTTTAGATATCTGGGAGTGGATCTAATAGCGGATTTAGAAGCGGAAGTGAATCACAGGGTGGGGGAGGGGGCGAAGGTTCTGGGAGTGTTGAAGAACGTGTGGAAGACGAGAACGTTGTCTCGGAGAGCAAAAATGGGCGTTTGAAGGAATAGTGGTTCCAACCATGTTATACTGTTGCGAGGCATGGGTTACAGATAAGGTTGTGCGGAGGAGAGTGGATGTGTTGGAAATGAAATGTTTGAAGACAATATGTAGTGTGGGGTGGTATGATCGAGTAAGTAATGAAAGGTTAAGAGAAAGGTGTGGTAATAAAAACAGTGCGGTTGAGAGCAGAAGAGGGTATATTGAAATGGTTTGGTCACATGCAGAGAATGAGTGAGGAAAGATTGACAAAGAGGATATATGTGTCAGAAATGGAGGGAACGAGGAGAAGTGGGAGACCAAATTGGAGGTGGAAGGATCGAGTGCAAAAGATTTTGAGCGATCGGAGCCTGAGCATACAGGAGGGTGAAAGGCATGCAAGGAATAGAGTGAATTGGAACGATGTGGTATACTGGGGTCGACGTGCCGTCAATGGATTGAATCAGGGCATGTGAAGCGTCTGGGGTAAACCATGGAAAGTTTTGTGGGGCCTGGATGAGGAAAGGGAGCTGTGGTTTCGGTGCATTACACATGACAGCTAGAGACTGAGTGTGAACGAATGTGGCCTTTGTTGTCTTTTCCTAGCGCTACCTCGCGCGCGCGCAGGGGGGAAGGTGGTGCCATTTCATGTGTGGTGGGGTGGCGACGGGATGGATGAAGGCAGCTAGTACGAATATGTACATGTGTATATATGTATATGTCTGTGTATATATATATGTATGTATACGTTGAAATGTATAGGTATGTATATGTGCGTGTGTGGGCGTTTATGTATATACATGTGGGTGGGTTGGGCCATTCTTTCGTCTGTGTCCTTGCGCTACCTCGCTAACGCGGACACCATCCACCTTTCCTGCACTATAAACTCTTGATTCTTCAACATATGCGAGTTCCCTCATGCCTACGACGCAACATCCACACCAAACTCACTAAACGCACTCCCCAACTGTCCTGTTCCCACCCAGCAAAGATCAACACAACACATCTCCTCCTCTGTGATCTCGAGCGATGCACAAGTCCCATCGACAGGTATTCTGGGAAAGAATCTATAGATAAGGTACAGTTTTCACAACGAACTTCAGATAGTTATGATTGGCCTTTACCCTTGCTCTTGACTTCTCTATACTTACACAAACAAGGCTACTTGTGTACAATACACTTTAACTTATAAACTCTAAATGTGATTATAATAGATATGTGTCATCAGGAGCCTTGAATATAGTGCAAGTTCGCCACGCATAAGCAGACAGAAGCGTAAGACTGTCCCCGTAACACAAATAGTCATCACACAAACAGAGGAGACGTTACTTCTCTAAATTCTCAGAAATATACATATTCTCATACCTGGCAGTCTCGCATGCTGGGAGGGGAAGGGAGGAGGGGTATATGAGACCATGGCCACAGAGAGAGAGAGAGAGAGAGAGAGGAGGAGGGAGAGCCAGAAGTATGTTAGAAAGTCTCCCATCCGGTCATGTATACAATGCTCAGCTTAGCTTAGTGAATCTCCTTCACGAAGAAAAAAACGTCAAACATACACCCTCCTTCCGCCCCTCACCCCGCTAGTGTACCAGCCCAAGTATACCCTCACCCAGACTACACCCAGGGTTTAATTTAGGCTAGGCTGTTGTATACCATGGGTATATTCTGGGCCAGGACATTTTACACTTCTGGATATATTCTGGGCCAGGGCATTTTACACCCCTGGGTATATTTTGGTCAAGCCTTAATATACCCTCCTAAGCCACATCACATTCCCTCATAAAAACTGATAGCGCACAACAACACATCATACATCAGTTGTTTAACACAGGTAAGTAGTTAATGGGAATTTTCTGCTTAAGGGGGAAGGTCCATCACACACATGTGGCTAATTTCAAGTTACTCTGATTCCGGGGTTCAGTGTTTCGAGTTACTGCTTCGGTGTCCGGATTCCAGGGTTCGGTTATTGTTTCGGCGAGCCGGTAATGGTGTCTAGGATTGTTTTCAAGAGCTGTTGTGGGAGCGAGCAGTGTTTACACAGTCAGTCACCTGGAGGCATGGGCGATAACCTGTACGGCCAGATTTTGAGCTTTTACGCCAGAGCCGATACGAAATACCCACATCAATCTGTGGCCTGGATTCTGAAAAGCGCATTAATGCCAAACCTCAGTTCCGACATACGGCCAAGCCTTTCCATACGAAATATGGAACTTAGCTACATGGTGACGAGGTGAAAAGCCGACAGCCCACCACTCTGAGGGCCAGCTATGACAACCCAGTGACAGTACATTTCGGCAGAGACGAAACACTTCAGCAACACTAATACTGGAAGGTCATGAAGAATGATGTTGAGGGGTTGATCATGAAACGTTACATGAGCTTCGCTGTGAGTCCAGAGGTCAAAAGGAGGCCCCCCCAGCACTCCACCCTGGTCGTGTTTGTGCCAAAATCTGGAGCATGGTGACAATACAGACATCATGGGTCCATCGAATGAGCCAAACTATATCATCGCCGTCACTTATTGTTTATCGAAGTAGTTCACAGAGGAAGCCGCCATCCCAGACATATGTGGGCCAGGTCTTGTACTGCGTGATCTGTCGTCTGGGCTGAATGGAAACACTGCTCAGCGAGCAAGGCCGTGAGTTTGTGAACAAAGTGGTGGCCTCTCTCATGGTGGCCTCTCTCATGGACCGTTTCAAGACAGATCATCGAATGTCGTCGACTTACCATCATCCTCCATCCAAAGTACAACAAGAATGACAAGCAAGGTGACGACTTGGACCAGTACATTACAGGCGTCTTGTTTTTGCGTACCCCGCCTCGGACCATGCGTCTGCCAAGTATACGCCATTTGACGCGAGGTATGGCCATCCTACAATTGTAAATTTACGCTTGGCCAGAAATCTTCCCGGCACATCACCAAGGCAGAACCGAGCTCGGTGCATCCTGGCCTTCTTGAAGAGCCTCAACTCCTGACGCGAGGCCATCTGCTCGAAGGTGTCTTCCACTACCGGCACAGCAGCACAACCACCTCGCCAGAAGGAATGCAGCAACCACAGACATGACAGCCATCAGGAAATTCCAGCTGGGTCCGCAGTCTACGTTAAAAAAAAAACAGGAGACGAATTCATCGTACGGGTTCCAAGGACTGGTCCATAGATTGTCAAAGGAACTCTCGGCAAAGGACGTGCACAACTTACGAACGTCAAAACATGCCAACAACCTTAAAGTCTACTGCAGGGTTGATCAGTAAACGACTCCATCACTGACAACACCGTCAAGGACCACTCATGTTACAGCATCATTCTGGACACTTCCCCACGGCCAAGAGAGACCAGTAGTGGGCGCCAGTGAATCCTACTCTCCTACTCAAAAAAGAAAAGCACTCAGCACAAACCTTCTGCCCACCTACAGCAAACTGCTCGACAGAACATAGCGACGACTACACCGAGTTTTCCCATCAAGAAAACTGTCAGCTTTGGAGGGACATGTAAAACTCTCTCAGCCTCGACGCATATATATATATACCACGGAAAGGGGATGACAAAACCGTTTTCTTCATTCAATCAGTTACGTTCGTACAGGATCAGAGGAGAGTCGCCACATCGATGGGGGTTAAGGCTGAACAGCAGGTACGAGACGACAATCGCCAAAATGCAAACCGACACTAACGAGACGGCAAACAAGTACTACTTAACACAGACCCGACTCTTGCTGGATGGAACATGGGCAACAGATGCATATATCATGGCCACCCACCAGCCAGCCAGTCTCACCGCAGGCGACACCATCTTGTACAGTTAATTTGGACAATCACGGGAGTGGACGAACCTTTCCAGCCAGTTTTACCATTTTAGCCCAACCACCGACCAAACCTCCTGCTTTCAAACCATTTCTGAACATTTCAATGCTATAATGAATGTAGTATAATTGTCTGTATCAGTTTTTATGAGGGGTATAATCTGGCCCAGGGCGATATATTTTAAGGCTCGGCCAAAATTTTAATGTTATAATGGATGTAGTATAACTGTTTATATGCGACATGAATAAAATCTAAATTAAATGATTTGTGAAAATTTGTTTTCTATCACTTTTTATGAAAGGATGTAAATTGGTCTTGGGGATTATATTTTGAGCTAGATCAAAATATAACCCCGGAATGTATGTCTTAGCTCAGAATATACCCAGGCTAGCCAAAATTAACCCCAAGTATAGTCTGGGTGGGAGTATACTCTGGCTTGTTATACCACGGGTGTATATATGAGGCACCTTAAACACGCTTCCAGAAAATGAGGCACATGAGTAAAAAAAGAAAAAAAAAAACCCATACATCTACACACACTTCAGTCTTCCCTTCCATTTCAAACTATCCCTTTAACTGTCCTATCGCTTCTTCCTCTCCTCTAACTACCCTGTTAAACACGAGGAGGGAGGTAAAGATGGGATGTAAGTCACCAACACACACACACACACACACACACACACACACACACACACACACACACACACACACAAAACTCGCCATCACTCACTTGGTACACTGACCAACTGTCATGTTCACCACTGTCCTCCATAATTATTTCTACAAACAATCAAACCCAACTTTTTCTTACCACCAAACTGTACAATGAAACAGTTCAAGGGCGTATACAAGGCCACCTTCATCTCGTGGTTTACTGCCGTGTTAAATAAACCTGTGGCTGTGGAGCGTCATATTCCCTCAGGTCTGTACGTCCGTGGCTGGTGACCCACTCGCCTCTTGTTCCAGTCTGCTGTCATCTCATCTGACCTCCTGCCACCCTGCCTCCACCCTCCTGTTCCATCCTCACACCCTCCGTCCAGCCAAACCACCGCTCCCTAACTTCACACTTCCTCCCTCCCGATCTTCATTACCTTCCCTCCCCAAAACTTAAGACATCCTTTCTCCCATAACTTCAGGATCTTCCCTCCCTAACTTCATCCTCCTTCCCTCCATAACTTCATCCTCCTTCCCTCCCTAAATTCATCCTCCTTCCCTCCCTAACTTCAGCATCCTCCCTCCCTAACCCCTAACTTCAGTAATTCTCCCTCTCATAACTTTAACATCCTTCCTCACCTAACTTCAGCATTCTCCCTCCCAAACTTCAACATCCTACCTCCCTTACTTCAATACTCTCCCTTCCCTAGCTTCAACCTAGCCTTACTTCAGTAGTCTCCCTTCCTCCTACGTTCATTTTCTTCCTTCCTGGATCGTCATTTTCTCTGAACAGTACTTGCGAATTTCAGCGGTCCGAAGCGTCGAAATCAGAAAGTCATTTTCATAATTGCATTACCGAAATACCAGCTGGGACTTGGTTGAGCGCTACCCTTCGAATATATCAAATGTTACAAGATCCTTATGCATGAATTATGAATAAAATTAACATAATCACATCTAGTTGAGATAGGCCCCGATACAGGAGGACCAAGTATGCACCGCTCACCCTACTTAGAAGATCATCATCCACGAATAAATGGTCAGTTTTTGCAGATGTATTTACCTTTATATTCATCAGTCTATCTTCTTGTTTACCAGGCACATCAGTTTTGATTTTCTCCCTCTCTCTCTCTCTCTCTCTCTCTCTCTCTCTCTCTCTCTCTCTCTCTCTCTCTCTCTCTCTCTCACACACACACACAGGCACACACACACACATTATACATATATATATATATATATATATATATATATATATATATATATATATATATATATATATATATATATATATCCAAACACGTGTGTCTGTGTCTACAGTACATACAGATTCAATGCATATATTATACATTCACAATTACAGCACCCAAATTACAAGTCACATTTCACAGTTCCGCTGCATATATTAAAATACCAAATTACACATCATAACAATATCATGAATGAAAATGAAAATATTTACACTGCCAATCAGACTTTAGGCTCGTATCGCAGATTTGGGATATGTGGACTTATGTACATACTTCCAGTATTCCATATGAACAGTAATCTATGATACTAATACTTCCTTTAACAGATGAACAGGAATTATGATACAAACACTTCCTTTAACAGACTGAATGATTTTCCTGTATTCAAATCTTTCTCTCAGCTAACACACTTATAACACGTTAGTAAGCTCTGTATCTCGTTTTTATTGCCTTTTTTATTTCTAATTTGTAATCTATATATGAATAAAAGAAAATAATATAAACCTGTATTATCTATATTTCATAATGCAAAGTGAATGTTGATATAAGTAGGAATATTAATAAAGAAATGAGTCTGCAATGGCATCTCTCATACCCCACACCTCTCTCACGCTGATCAGCACATGTGTGAGATTCGGTTTTCCTGTATTTTGTTCTATTTTCCTTTTCTAAATAAACCCTATAAGCCATTTCACTTGAAGACGACTGATTCATGATCCATACGTCATGACAATGAGGAAATCTGTCTCTACTCTTTTTTTTTTTTCCCCTTCATTTAGTAAGACGGAAGAACATATATGTATCTTTAGTCTTATTAGTCTTATTTAGTCTTATTACGACTTTCGCGGTTCTTAAATGGAATGACGGTGATCTACTGCAATAATCTCTACCTTATTCTGTGTCTGTGAACGAACTCGGTCTCACTTTAAATGTCATTCCATCAACTTCAGAAAACATAAAATGGCATCCGTTGTACAAAATCTGCCATCATCACTCCTCCACTTTTACCATAACAAAATGAAAAAAACATTCCATTGCAAAATTATCTAAAAGTGCAAGAATTATTGTCAGTATAAGTTTCACTCAAGGGCGAAGTATGAGATACATTCTATTTCCTAACGAGGTGACTTTTCTTAAATAGAAAAAAATATCGTATATAAGATAAGCAGGGTTTGGAAAATCGAATGGCAAAATCATATTCTAATTCGTCATAGCATTTTCATATTTGATATCAGTCTAGTGCTAATAATTATGATCTGTGTCTGTCTTTATGTTTCTTCCATTTACCTATATCCTATATCTACCTGTATCATCTACCTGTGTCGTCATCCACCTATACTTTCCTTCAACACTATCACCCACCCACCTTTGTCTTATATTCACCTCCGCTTCAAAGCACCACTACGCTGCTCGCACTGAACTCACCTGGAAGAAAAGACAAGAAAAAAGTGTTACAACTATGAACAAGAATGTCCCTTTTGCCTAATCACTTGCTCTAACATTACCTGAATTGCTAAATATTATACACACACACAACCGACCCAAGTCTCATTAGACACTTTCAAATATAAAACTCAACTACACTCGTCACGGTCAGTCAAAGGTGTGTATGTATGGCATTTTGGAAGTCGAGGTGGAAATTCAAGGTCATACGTCATACGTAATATGAAGCTGTGAAATGTTTGTACATATGACACCTGAGGTCTTGGTCTATGGATTCGTGTGTAGTATATCACATATACAACTCCAAGATGTAGTCCAGGATGCTGGAAGTTATAAGATAAGATTCACAGGTCGTATGTTAATGTCTGTAGAGAAAAACATAATACATATACCAAAACCACTACATAAACAGATCTACATCTGCCTAAGTTTTGTTTGTCGAGGTCACACACATCCGCCACAGGTCATGTTTACTACTGTGCTAGCGTATGTATGAGCAGTATATATCTAAAGACTGAGTTAATGGATGGTGACCAAACCTACACTACAGAGATTACAAGATAAATTACTAAACACGAACTAATAATAATGTTTCTTCTTTGGATTATTCAAAAACTTTTATACTATCGCCTTTTGTCATATCTCAAAAATAACTAACTGAGATTAGAAGGGAAACTTGCTTCTAATAACTAACTGACTGACCTTATAACATCAAGGTCTATCGAGAAAGGATAAATGCATACATGTGGACTTTAAGAGTAGCTTTAAAAACGAGACAACTGCTCCTTCTGCCAACCATCATTACTGCCGCCACACGAACCATCACCAGCATCCGCACACTATCATTATAAACATCTCTATACACACACACACACACTGCTCATTATCATTATAAACATCCCTATACACACACACACACACACACTGCTCATCTCCGCACCTGCTCCACAATCTTAACCACATCTAATACTAACATTGTCCTGGTCACAACAGCTACAGTAATTACTAGCCTCCTCCTCACTATCACCTTTCCCTACAACCAATAATGTCTGACACTCGACAGACCAGCATCCCTGAGGTATTGCCAGAACAAGGCGCTTTAAGCTCAGCTCTGTCCTGGTTTGCCTCTCCACCACTGATTAAAACTCAGCTCTTTTTTTTTCTATCACAAGAGAAAACTGAATTTATTGCGCATTCTTGCCAAACCTGAGGGCGGCTGTACACACGAGGGAACAGAATGCACCAAGAGTCCACCCATCATGCAGTGTGTCATGATGATTCAATTATATACCAAGCAATATGATAAGTGAACATTTTTACGGCAAACTTTGAACGCTTCTCAAACATCTGAGCAAATCATCATCATCTTGGATACATATATATATGGCACTTATTTCTAAGCTCACTGATTTTCCAACAAATAAAAAGTATTGCAGTTGTCTGAGTCAAGTAAACACTTATATGTTTAATAATAACTCGAAAAAACACATGAATGTTCCTGCTGCACGTACGAATTATCAAGTTATCAGGGAATGATATCAAGATCTTGTATACCAACTTTGGCCCAGTCCTCTGTTCTTAACGCTACCTCGCAAACGCGGAAAATAGCGAATAGTATGAAAGAAAGAATATATATATATATATATATATATATATATATATATATATATATATATATATATATATATATATATATATGCAAAGACTCTGGAGATAACGTATGAAAGGGTAGAAAGAGATGTTCTGTGGAAGGTGTTACGAATATATGGCGCGGGAGAAAAGCTTCTAGAATCAGTGGAAGAGTTTTAATCAAGAAAGTAAAGCATATGTGCGAGTAGGTAGAGAGGAGGGTTTACTACGTGGCTGCTACGTGGCTGAAGGTGAAGGTGGGTCTGCGACAGGAGTGTATGACGTCACAATGGCTCTGAAATTTGTTTACATGACGTGGTGAGGGAGGTGAATGCCAAGGCCTCGGAGAGAGAAGTAGGTGTGCAGTATATAAGGCGGGGTATGGTAGGGTGGCGTGGCAATGTGATTCGTTTGCTGTCTGCTGATGACACGGTGGTGGTGGTGGTAGATTCGACTGAGAAACTGCAAATATTGGTGTCTGAGTCGGCAAGAGTTTGTGGATGGAGGATGATGATGGTATACACCATAATGTAACCTACATACAAGTCCATCATACTACAATATATAAAAACCTAGACAGTAGTAACATAATGTATACACCTACACCATATAAAGGCCTATATATACACCTGTACTAATCTAATCAAAGACGAGTAAAACTGTCGCCTGCGTATATCTGTATCACACAATCACTAACGCTTACATATACTATATGTTACACACACCTACTGACACCTGCATCCCCTCACATATAACATGAATACACTTGCGTTATATCACCATACATTTACATAACTCTGGAACCTTACATATTTTACTATCATGTTATACAAAGCATAATACGAAAATCATTCTTACACACAAACACACACTCTGGCATTATACTGTTACCAACGCATACCAGTATAACATAGCATTATGTAATCTAGAAACACACACATTATAAAACCTGTAACGTACTTAAACATGATACTACCATGTACACAAAGGTTATGAGACGGGAGCAGCGGTGCACTTCACCTCACACATCTCCACCATAAACCTCTCTTAGAGATCTTTTAAATCCCTCATAATTTTTCCCTCACAGATCGCTCTCATAAAATTGCGTAGGAAAGTTTCGTTACAAAACATTCCCATAAATACACCAGAGATGGAATCTATTACAGAAAGAACCATAGCCTTTGGGATACAAAGATGGCTAATGTTTTGTGGGAAATACTCGTACAAATTTAAAGGGAAACAATTCATCCTTAAGCTTGGATGCCTTGCCTATAAAACCCCGAGAGTACAGGAATCTTTAACAAGTTTTCCAATTCATTTGATTCATTCCATTAAGTATTCATTGTAAATAGAAATCCCAAATCCTCAAACTATAAACGTGTTTTATGGCAATATAAAACGCCGTAATAAATACAGAGGTTGTTGT